>NC_085137.1:353537038-353710088 GCF_035046485.1 Aedes albopictus
AGAGGAGGAGGAGGATGTGTGGAGTGCAATGTATAATAAGCAACATGTCTTTAGCGTATTTTAGAGTGTTGCCCCCAATCTACTAACGAACCGAAAACAGCCTTTTTCCAAGTAACGCCTAACGCCCTGCTGTCAGCGCGTTGTCAACCAGAACAAGGTTGGCCATGACTTTTCCTCTTTCTTCGGTTGGCCGTCGGACGCACCGGACGCATCGTTGCTCGCTACAGCAGACCACCAGTGGGTCAAAGCCGGACTTGCTCACTGCGTTGGTAGCATTCCACGTCTTCGGCGATGGTGATGCAAATGGGCATCATTCCCGCGATAACACATACTGCCTCCGTCGAAATGGTTCTGTACGCGCTGGCGACCCGAGTGGCCATGAGTCGGAATGCGCTGTCTAGCGCTCTTCGATTCCGCTTCGTACTCAGTGCTTCAGCCCATGCTGGGGCACCATACCTGAGTATTGAGCCTGCTACGCTCGCCAGAAGACGCCTCTTACTACTTCGTGGTCCCCCGACGTTCGGCATGATCGTCGCTATAGCATTGACAGCCTTCGCTGCCTTTCCGCAGGCGTAGTCAACGTGCTCCTTGAAGTTAAGTCGATCATCGACCATCACTCCTAGATGCTTCAAAGCTCGTTTCGATGTGATAACATGCTCTCCGACTACGATCTCCATCGTTTGGACTGCTTTACAGTTGCTGACCAGAAGCACCTCCGTTTTGTGATGGGCAATCTGTAGATTGACCCCAGTCATCCATCTTTCAACAGTGGACATTGATTCCGTCGCCAGCATTTCAACTTCTTCAAGAGTCTCTCCCATTACCGTCAACACGACGTCGTCTGCGAAGCCCACAATGACGACTCCTTTGGGAAGTTTTAACGACAGTACGCCGTTGTACATGGCATTCCAGAGTGTTGGGCCTAGTATGGACCCTTGTGGAACACCTGCCGTTACTTCTATAGACCTCTGCCCTTCGTTGGTCTCGTACACCAGTACCCTGTTCTGGAAGTAGCTCCGTAAAATCTGGCACAGATAATCGGGAACCCGCATACTGTGTAGCGCTACGGCGATAGCCTCCCAGCTGGCACTATTAAACGCATTTTTGACGTCTATCGTTACCACAGCGCAGAATCGATCACCTCTCCGTTTTTTCTTGGACGCCTTCTGGGCATTCTCGATGACTACCCGAATCGCATCCACCGTCGATTTTCCCTTACGGAATCCGAATTGCATCGCTGACAGTCCCCTCTCACTTTCGACGTATTCTGTCAACCTGTTAAGGATGACCTTCTCTAACAGTTTTCCTAGGGTATCCAGCAGGCAGATCGGTCTATACGATCCTGGGTCCCCCGGCGGCTTTCCTGGTTTCGTTAGAAGCACCAACTTTTGAACCTTCCAACCGTTTGGGAAGTAGCCTTCATCCAGGCATTTTTGGAGCACCATCCTGATCATGTCCGGAAACGCCAATATCGCCGTTCTAACTGCTACGTTCGGGATCCCATCCGGACCGGGAGCTTTCCCGATCTTGAGCCCCTTCGCAATTACCAGCAACTCTGCATTGGATATCCGAGCACCTTCGTTGGGTTCTTCTGCATTCTCTGCGTATGGTGTGGGAGGCCAAAACGTTGGGCCATGGTGCGGAAAAAGACCTTCCACGATCCTCCTTAGTTTGTCCGGGCACATTTCCACGGGTACTGCTGGACCTTTGAGCTTCGATACCACGATTCGGTACGCGTTGCCCCAGGGGTTGGCGTCGGCTTCTCGACACAACTCTTTGTAGCAGTTCGACTTACTCAGCCTTATCTCGCGTTTAAGAGCGGCTCGAGCTCCCCGAAAAACGGTTCGCCTTGCTTCTCTCTCAGCTTCATTTCTGGCCCTCTGGAAGCGTCTCCTAGCACGGAGGCAAGCAGCACGGAGGGTACTGATCGTCGCGTTCCACCAATACGCTGGCCGTCTTCTGTTTCTGGGCTCTATCTTCCTCGGCATTGCTATGTCGCATGCCGTAACAATCGCTTCCGTTAGTTCACCTGCATCAAGGGTTGCACCGCCGTATGGCCGCAGCGCCTCGACAAAGACTTCCTTGTCGAACTCTTTTGTCTTCCACCTTCGTTCGCATGTTCGCGTTCTCCTCGTCGAAGTAGAGGCTCGCCGGCCAATACTGTAGAGGATCGCCTGGTGATCACTGTTGGAATATTCCTCGCTGACTCTCCAGTTCATGTCTTCCGTGAGCGACGGACTACAGAACGTAACATCGATGATGGATTCACGGCCGTCTCTGCGGAATGTGCTGGCCATACCATCGTTGCAAAGCCTCACATCCAGCTTCGCCAGGGCTTCCAGTAGGCTGTACCCCCTAGCATTGGTGAGCCTACTACCCCATTCCACGGCCCAGGCGTTGAAATCTCCTCCGATGACTACCGGCTTCCGCCCGACCAGCGTGTCCGTGAGTGCATCCAACATCCTGTTGTACTCTTCATCTGACCACCTTGGAGGTGCATAGCAACTGCAAACGAAGACTCCATTAATTTTGGCAACCACAAAGCCTTCGTACGAACACTCGATCACTTCTTCAATGGGGAATCTACCCATCACCTGTATGGCCGCTATCTGGGATCTGTCCGTCACCCAATTGCCGTTCTCAGGGGGCACCCGATACGGTTCTGCGATGATTGCAACATCGCACTTAGTCTCTGTTGTCGACTGCCACAGCAGTTGCTGTGCGACGTCGCAGTGATTGAGGTTGATTTGGGTTATCTCAATCATTGTTGACCTGCCATCGCCTTTTTATAGGCCGGGCACTTAAAGCCTCCCGTCTTATGGTCGTTTCCGTCCTCCGGCTTACACAGCATGCACTTGGGTTGGCTCGTGCAGTCCCGAGCAACGTGGCCGTTTCCACCGCAACTCCAGCATCGTCCGGACCTGTCGGGGCCCTTGCAATTTCTCGCCTGATGACCAAATTCCATGCATTTAAAGCATCGCTCCATTTGTTTGGTGGCTCGGGGAGCCAGTCGCAACGAGCACTCCGCCCATCGAATTTTTACCTTGCCAGTTGCTACCAGCTTATTGGCAATATCCACAGGCAATCGGATTGCCGCCGTCTGAGTACCTCCATACGACTTCCTTATCCGAATCACCATCGGTCCTTCGACGTTGCACTGCTCCTTCAATGCGCGTTTCAGATCATCTTCTGTCGTGATCTCGTCCAGATCCTTGACTTCAACCACCGCTTCCTGTGATAAGGCTCTCACATTGGCCTCGTTCTCCAGCGATTTGGCAACGAGCTCCCTGAACGCCGAGCTCTTAACCGTCGGATCCTTCTTGAGCTCGAACAGCATCTCTCCTTTTTGGGTGCGTCTGGTCTTCACTACGTTTTCGCCCAACACCTTCAACTCCGGGTCCTCCTGCAGTTTCCTAAGCAGAGCAGCGTACGTCGTCTTGTCCTTCGCCTCAACGATCAATGCATCGCCCTTCTTCCTCTCCCTAGGAGGCCGCTGGGTTTCTTTCTTCTTCTGTTCCTTCTTCTTTTCTTCCTTCTTCTTATCTTCTTTCTCCTTTCGCTTTTTCTTCTTCTTCGCCTGCTGGTTCTCCACAGTGCGCCATCCATCATCACTCCGATTGCTGGCACGCTCCCGTTCGCTTCTCTGTTTCTTCGGGACTTCCTCTTCTCCTGGCGTGTCCCTGCCTCGTTTCTCTGAGCGAGTACTCCGGTGGCTCCTCGGCGTCTCCATGTTTTCAGCCGTAGGTCTATCCGTGGCTTCCGCCAGAGACTTCTCGGCTGTTTCCACTCTCAGCTTGAGCGCCTTCTGATCGCGTTCCGCAACTGTAACGGCAGACTTGATGCTCGTCACTAGTTGCTTGATCTTCAGGTGAACGTTGTGCTTGTCTTTGACAAACTCGTACAACTCGTTCACCCTTCTCCTCACTTCGAACAAGCTCGACTCTTGAGCTGTGCCGCTGTTCGAGTTCGGTGTAAGCACTCGCTGATTCAGGAATGCTAGCTCCCGTTGGTTTCCTTGAGGCTCGCTCCGTATCGCGCTACTACTCGTTCTCGCAGCAGTTTCCAGCGGCGTCACTGGTGATCGCTGCATCATTCCACTTCTTCTGAACGCGTCCGCGTTCTCTCCAACTACTTCGGTATAATTTGATGTCTCCATTCTATTGGGTCCCCCCTCCGAGCCGCTATCTCCACCTGCTGTACGTAGTCGCTTTCGTGATCTCTTGGTTGTCTATGAATCAGGGAGGCCAAGCGAGGGTTGAACACGTACCTTCATGGGGTCCGTGTCCAGAGCCAGATCAGCGCAAGTCGGGAGTGTTACATCCGAGCCTAGTACCCATCAAAAATGATGGACAGATGAAGAACGTATCCGGAGGCCTGCCAAGGTTTTACCGGGACGGAGGCAGACGCACCATTAGCCCGCTCGCCGTTTCAAGTAGGTGTCACCCTTCCTTACTCAGGGAGCAGAATGGCACGAATGTCAGCCCATCGTCGTCATCCTATCCGTAATCCGTAGTCCGTTGTCGTTTGCGTTGACCAGTATGCCATAATCAGGATGTTACTGGCATCGATCCTGATGTGCCGGTTGGCACTCCGAGTGTTTGGGCTAAGGCACTTTGGAAGCGGTACCAGGTCGCTTGTACAGAGTTGCTTGCGGATGTGTGGCTTTTTATGGAGATCCAACAGAGCCCACTGTTGAAACCCCGCCACATCCTAGGCATCCTCTGCTTGAGCTATCTGGAAACCAGAAGCTCGGTCACTCCCCGAAGGAAGAGCCAAAGGTGGTAATCCACACGGATGTGTGAACGATTTTCGCTTAGAATGAATTCCCAAGCTGCCACCCGACTCGCAGAAGGGGGGGTTCGTCAAGCCCCTGGACTCCTGTCCCTGCTGCCCCTTGTGTATGTATGTGTGTGCGTGTGTATGTGTGTATGTGTACAAAAAGGTCACCTCATTTTTAGATAGTAAATATGAACCGATTTCAACGACCGATGGTTCATTCGACGGGGTACATTGTCCCATTGTTTCCTATTGAAAATGGTTCAGATCGGTCCAGCCGTTCCGGAGTTATGGCCATTTAGGTGTTCCGGACCGGTACCCCAGGAAGAGGCCAGATATGAAAATGCAACAAACCCATGCATGCGACCCATCAAACCACGGCATTTTCGATTATCTGATGAACGGGATGAAGGAAAATAGTCTCTGACTATATCTGAACCGGTAGTGTTCCGGAACCGGCTCCGGGTGTCCCGCCGGAAGTGGCCAAATAAGAAAGTGAACATAACCCATGCATGCGACACGTCAAAAGCGGATTTTTCGATAACCAGTTGAATGGTAAGCAGGAAAATAGTTTCAGACCATGTTTGAACCGGTAGTATTCCGGAACCGGTTCCGGATGTCCTGCCGGAAGTGGCCAATTAAAAATGTGTACCAAACCCAGGCATGCGACACATCAAAGAGCGGCTTTTTCGATAACCTGATGAACGGTAAGCAGGAAAATAGTTTCAGACCATGTTTGATCCGATTGTGTTCCGGAACCGGTTCCGGATGTCCTGCCGGAATTGGGCAATTATAAAAGTGAACCAAACCCAGGCATGTGACGCATCAAACATCGGCATTTCGATAACCAAATGAACGGTAAGCAGGAAAATAGTTTCAGACCATGTTTGCCGGAAGTGGCCAATTAAAAAAGTGATCCAAACCCAGGCATGCGACACATCAAAGAGCGGCTTTTTCGATAACCAGATGAACGGTAAGCAGGAAAATAGTTTCAAACCTCGTTTGAACCGGTAGTGTTCCGGAACCGGTTCCGGATGTCCTGCCGGAATTGGGCAATTATAAAAGTGAACCAAACCCAGGCATACGACACATCAAAGAGCGGCTTTTTCGATAACCAGATGAACGGTAAGCAGGAAAATAGTTTCAAACCTCGTTTGAACCGGTAGTGTTCCGGAACCGGTTCCGGATGTCCTGTCAGAATTGGGCAATTATATAAGTGAACCAAACCCAGGCATGTGACGCATCAAACAGCGGCATTTCGATAACCAAATGAACGGTAAGCAGGAAAATAGTTTCAGACCATGTTTGCCGGAAGTGGCCAATTAAAAAAGTGAACCAAACCCAGGCATGCGACACATCAAAGAGCGGCTTTTTCGATAACCAGATGAATGGTAAGCAGGAAAATAGTTTCAGACTATATCTGAACCGGTTTGTGTTCCGGAACCGGTTCCAGCTGTCCCGCTGGAAGTGGTCAATCAAAAAAGTGAACCAAGCCGCATGCATGTGACACATGGAAGAGCGGGGTTTTTCGATAACCAGACGAACGGTAAGCAAGAAAACAGTCTCATACCGTATCTAAACCGGTTGTGTTCCGGAACCGGTTCCAGGTGTCCCGTCGGAAGTGTTAAAAAACTAACCCAAACCCATGCATGCGGAACATCAAATCATCAAAAATGTTCGTTAACCAGTTACACGGGCAGCAAGAAAATAGTCTCTGACCACACTTAAGATTATCGGCAGTGTTGCAGAATCAGGATTATATCCATTGCTGAAATTACGCAGGTGAACAAAATCGATGCAAGCGATTAATATGTGTAACAGAACAAAATCTTGATAAAAATTTAAGCGATCTTGTCAAATTACCGTAATCCGGGGTCAAATTGATCACTTTGAAACAACTTTTGCAGATAACATGAGTGCCTGTTTAAATGTTGCAATAAGAATATCTGTAAAACCAGTACCCTGTGGATCTCCATGGAACCATGTGACAGAATTTTGTTCAACAAATTAAAACTTTAAGCTAAATAACTCCAAATATCAAAATATTGGAAAAGCCGCTTTGGGGCGAAATTGATCAGTTTACAATTAAGCATCGGTTGAAAATGAAAATTTCCTTCTCCGCTTAATTTTGCTCTTCTAAAACCGAATAACGCGTCTAAAATCTTACAACTAGTAAATTTAGTACTTTAAATTCAAAATTAAATTTTGAAATTTCCCTTCAAACGCCTAAAGGTAGTCAATTTCACATGAAATAAATGATTTTTATCACAATAAATGACTATTTCCTCATAAAATGAACTTTTTATAACTATTTCATGCTCTGATGAAAACAGAGAATTTACGGGAAGTCTTATAAGCAATTGATTGTTTTGTAGCAATGATTTCAGCTAAATGAAAAATACATTGCAAATTCCTTGAAAAAAATAGGCAAAACTAACTTTTTTCTTAAAAATTAAAAGTCTACACTCATCTCTAGACATCTACGAATCAGATGACGTAAAAAGTTTAAGATCGTTACGACGCTTAAGAGTTCCTAGTATGAAATTACAATGTAGTACCCGAGTGATCAATTTCACCCCGCTGATCAATTTGACCCCGGTTTACGGTACATCATTCTAGATTCCTGAGGCGTCATTTTACAGTAGGATGGATCATCGTTGTATGGAAAAATTTAAATTTTATAGCACCAATCCCCTTCTGCGTCTAAAATTACTGCGAACAATTTTGATGCAACTGGTTGAGTCCTCGCGCTCTGTAACACGGTAGAAATTTGAATGGGAAATTTCGATTGCTTGCACTTTTTTTTTGTCAACATACATACATACATTTATTTGTTCCACATCATTAAGACAAGACATAATCAACAATAGTACGCCACAATACTCGGTTTGTGGCTGCCGCTCTCCATCCTCGGTCACGCCCAATGCTCGCCAAGTCACGCTCCACCTGGTCCGCCCATCGTGCTCTCTGCGCTCCACGCCTTCTTGTGCCAACCGGATCAGTTGCAAACACCAGCTTTGCAGGGTTGTTGTCCGGCATTCTTGCAACATGCCCTGCCCACCGTATCCTTCCGGCTTTGGCCACCTTCTGGATGCTGGGTTCGCCGTAAAGTGCAGCGAGCTCGTGGTTCATCCTTCTCCGCCACACACCGTTCTCCTGCACACCGCCGAAGATCGTTCTTAGCACGCGTCGCTCGAAAACTCCGAGTGCTTGTAGGTCCTCCTCGAGCATGGTCCATGTCTCGTGCCCGTAGAGGATTACCGGTCTTATTAACGTTTTGTACATGGTGCATTTGGTGCGTGGGTGAATCTTTTTCGACCGCAGTTTCTTCTAAAGCCCGTAGTAGGCCCGACTTCCGCTGATGATGCGCCTCCGAATTTCACGGCTCACGTTGTTGTCAGCCGTCAGTAAGGATCCGAGGTAGACGAATTCCTCCACCACCTCGAAAGTATCCCCGTCTATCGTAACATTACTACCCAGACGGATCCGGTCGTGTTCGGTTCCGCCTACCAGCATGTACTTTGTTTTTGAGGCATTCACTACCAGTCCGGCCTTTGCTGCTTCGCGTTTCAGGCGGGTGTACAGTTCTGCCACCGTTCCAAATGTTCTAGCGATAATGTCCATGTCGTCCGCAAAGCACACAAATTGACCGGATTTTGTGAAAATCGTTCCCCGGCTGTTGAGCCCGGCTCGTCGCATCACACCTTCCAGCGCGATGTTGAAGAGTAGACATGAGAGTCCGTCACCTTGTCGCAGTCCCCGGCGAGATACGAATGAACTGGATAGTTCACCCGAAACCCTTACGCAGTTTTGCACACCGTCCATCGTTGCTTTAATCAGTCTAATCAGCTTCCCAGGAAAGCCGTTTTCGTCCATGATTCTCCATAGCTCTGCGCGGTCGATACTATCGTATGCCGCTTTGAAGTCGATGAACAGGTGGTGCGTTGGGACCTGGTATTCACGGCATTTCTGGAGGATTTGCCGTACGGTAAAGATCTGGTCCGTTGTCGACCGGCCGTCGATGAAGCCGGCTTTTTTTTTTGTCAAATTTTACTTGAATCTTATAACTAATGATAATAAAATGTAGGCTAAAGTGCGCAGAAAAAAAAATGCCGAAATGTCTTGAAAATGATCGGCATCCAGTGCTAGTGAAGGTGGTCAAGCAGTCAACTGAGAGATTTGATATTTTTCAGCTCGGCCTATACGTTTAACATAGCGTCGGAATATGAGCCATCAATAAGTTTCCAAATTCAATTATGGCTTTAATAAAATTCTTGCTATTCTGAATAAGGCTGACACAAATTTTGATTTTCTCTTAAGTCCAGAGGGGTCCCCCTTGGAAATTTTGGTCAGAATTCAACATCTTGAAGAAGTGCACAAATAAATAAACCAATAGATTTATCAATTTTAAAGTGAAATTAGAGTCTTCCAGAAGTTTTTTTTATCAAAACCGATGAGTTAAGGCGAAACTGGAAGGCTTTCCTCATTTTTTTTTGGTTTTTGATGTACTATATTTTTCAAAATCGGTTTTCGTGCACATGTAGAGTGTGGGACAGGGTATCTTCTGATTTTTTTACGCGGTATAAAATGTTTTTCGTTTTTGCAAAAACCATGTTTGAACAAAATTTCACAAAAAATGGTTTCTGCAAAAACGAAAAACATTTTATGCCGCGTAACAAAATCAGAATATACCCTGATCCATACTCTACATGTGCACGAAAACCGATTTTGAAAATTTTGCTTCGTTATTAAAAAAAAAACCATAAACCAAAAAAATAGGAAATGCTTCCAGTTTCGCCTTAAGCGGTTTGCTTAATTTTTTTTAAAGAATTTTTTCATCAAATACATTTATTATTTATCAACTCCACCCCTCATTGACGAGTCAACGAGCACTGTGACAAAAGAAGAAAATGAGATTTATTCCGTTCTAGAGTATTCTCAGGATTCAGGAACACTTCGGCTTATGGCCGGAAAAAATGTTGAGTACATATTCGACGAGAAAGGCACTATCACCACTAGGTGGATTAACCTGGGTTTTTAAATATTAAAAAAAAAAACAGGGTGATCTTTATGTTTTAAACTCCTAAACTACCAAGGGTCCAAAAAAGTCGGAAGTCCAACTTTGACAAGGCATTTCTCGGCCGTTTATCAACCGATTTCAAAACTTTTTTTTGCGATGGAACCGGACAGGTTTCAAGATCATCGTCCATTCAAAAAAAATATAAAATAGTTGCGTCTACCCAAAGTTCTTAAGCAAAAGGCACTTCCTAGTTTTTTTTTTTTTTTTGAGAGCGCATTTTTTGCGCATATTGATCAATAAAACAAAATTTAAAGCGATGACATATGGTTTTTTCGACTCTAAATCATGCATATAGCTGGAGTGAACATATTTATGCTAAATTAGTGATAATTTACCTTACTCAAAAAACTGCTAAAATACCCTATTTTTCACATAAAATAAGCAATAAATCAAAATTCAAAGCGATGACATATAGTTTTTTTGGTCTTAAATTGTTCGTAGGATTGTACTCGACATTTTTGATGAACAATGAAAATGTTCTAATTACACTCTTATTTTGTTTTACCCGGAAAACTACGAAAATTCTATACTTTTTACACAAAGTAGTCAACAAAACTCAATTTAAAACGATAACATGTAGTTTTTTAGCCTTGAAATGTTCGTAGCAGTTTGGGGGACATACTTGAAGAATAATAGTGATGTTTTCATTACACTCAAATTTTGATTCACTCAAAAATTAACGAAAGTACCACATTTTTCACGCAAAGTGCTTAACAAAAATAATGGCTTACAATGCAAAGTAGTTTTTTTACCTTAAAATTATTCGTGAAAGCGTTCTGGACTTTTTTGATGAGTAATAGTGATGTTTTCATGACACACTTAATTTATTTTACTCGAAAAGCTACAAAAATACCATAATTTTCATACAAAACAGTCAATAAAACAAAATTTAAAGCCATAACATGTAGTTGTATGACCTTAAATTTTCCGTTACAATGTTCTTGACCTGTTTTTGATAAAATGTTGATGTTTACATTACACTAATATTTTGTTTTATAAAAAAAAAATGGCAATGCATTCTGGTTTTTTGGCTTGAATTTTTTCGTGAAATGATGAACGTTGAACAATAATACCCCCTTCATGACACTCTTAATTCATTTTACCAAACAAGTTTTTAAAATACCATAGTTTTCTTACAAAATAGTCAATAAAACAAAATTTGAAGCAATGACATGTAGTTGTTGGTGTTAAAATTTTCCGTTGGAATGTACTAGACATGTATTTGATAAAATTTTGATGTTCACATCACATCCACGTTTTGTTTTACTAAAAAATCACGAATGTGCCATATTTTTCACACAAAATAGCCAATAACACAAAATTCAAAACAAACACATGCAGATTTATATTACTGACTTTTTTGTACCAGTTTCAGGTTATTTTCTACCTGAAAAAAATACAAGGCAAACCGAAAATTCACCAGGGATTTTTTTTTTATTTGAGTCCATTTGCGTCTCCTGAACATGCAGTAGCAATCACCAAAAAATAAACGGAAATCCCGTGAAAATGAAAAAAAAGTTACTAACTTAACTGGTTTCCAAAGTTAAGGTTAGGTTATGTGTCTTTATTAGAGAGATTTTCAGCCTTCTTTCATTCCTGTTTCTTGGGATTCCTTTTCAAATTCCTCTCGGATGTTCTTTCGTATTCCTATCGACGTTTTTACCCTAGATTCAAACGGTTCTTTCCGGAAAAATTCCTGGAGAATATTTCAGGATTTCTGAAATCCAAATATTGTCTCCTGAAGGTTTTTATGAGAATCCTAGAGATTTTCTTCCAGAGGTTTTCTCATATTTGCTCTCAGAGTCTCTCGTTGGATTTTTCCTCCTGCGTTCTGCCCAAACAAATTTTCGTGGAATTACCGTCGTGCGGGGCTACTTTTGAAATGCGGGGCTACTTTGGACACTTTTGAATATGGATTTTTTGAATTCAAAATATGGTTCAAATCTGTTTGATGTCTTAGGAACTATTATAAAGCAATAGTTTCCCCTTCATTTGGTTGAAATTATTTTTCAAACAGACCGTTTATTGCTTGTCAGGACGCGAAAAAACATCGAATAAACCAATATAATATACATAACGTATCAGAACATTTGGTCTGTAGGCATTGTTTCTACAGTTCATAAATTTCAAAGGGTTGTTCAATTCATTCAAAATGTATCAACGTAGCATATACAATCGAGTATTTGTATCGTTATACGTTATAAATGACCGTTTCGCCCAAATAAAGGATTGATGGTCCCTTTTTTCAGACAATCTATATAGCAATATCACGCTGCTCATAATACCAAAGGTAGCACAGAACCATCTTAAAACGCATATTTTTATTGAAATTATGTATGATACAGTATACTACAGTATTGGTACAATGTAGTTTTCCAAATAACCCTGGAATTTGACATGCAGTTTTGTTATAGATAAAAATGTCCAAAGTAGCCCCCATCCGGTTCTATATGAGATGTGTCCGATTGGTGTATGAACAACTTTTTTGTTTATTGATGGATTTAGCTCAAATTTTGCATACATCCTACATACATACTCACAATTATTGTGTATAAAAATTGCGGAAATTCATTCACTAGTCTGTGAGTTATAATGTCATAAAGTTGAAAAACCATGAAAAAGTGTATAAAGAAGCCCCGCACGACGGTAATTCTCTTTTCTCCGTGAATATACATCAGATGTTGTCGTAGAACTTCTCTTAGAGTTTCTCTCGGAATCGGTTAATGCGTCCAGAACTACACTTTTCTATAAGTGTTTCTCGGAAAACCTCCTGCCTGAGATAACCTGCAATATTCATTGTTAACCGGAGACATGTCGGAATGAATCCACGTGATTTTTGCGAGAAATTATGCAATGAGGAACGCGAGAGAAACTTCGGAAGAAATCCTGAGAAGAACTGGGAAATCTCGGAAAAAAAGCTCTGGTAGGAAATATTTAGAAAATTAATGAAAGAACTCTGAAAATGTCTAAGAGAAATCCCGGGAGAAACTCCGGATGAAAACCAGCGGAGAAATCCAGGATAAATATCGGAAAACTCTTTGGCAGAAATTCCAGAAGTAATTATCGGAAATCTCTAAAAATATCGAAAAAAACACGGAAGGAACTATTAATCGGAGCAAATAAAAGAAAAACACTGCATGGGAACTAGGATGGAAACTTGAGAGAACTGGAAAAAGCCAGAATAAAAAACTTCGAAAATGCTCCAGGAAAAAAAATAAGAGATTTCTGAAAAAATATGATACTATTCTAAATAAGTCCTTGGAGAAACTTATCAAGCAATCGCTAGAAGAATTTCTGATGAAAACCCAAAGGAATAATACACGGAAACATTTCAAAAGTTTTCTACAATAATTTCTCGAGAAATAGAACCCCTAAATAAATTCCGCATGAATCCTTGATGTTTTTGAAAATGTCCCTGAAGGAATCTCTGGAATATTTTTGAAAGATTTTCGAAAAGAACCCACGACAAAATATTTTGAAAGAATCTTTGAAAGATATCATAAAATATAAATGCACCTTTTGGGAAATTTCTGAAAAACAAATGTGTATAGAAGAAATTCTGATGCAATACCGTAAAACGGGGTAGCTTTGATAGTTTTTCAGCAAATTTCTCTAATATTATTCCATGTATTTTCCTGATTTAATAATTTTAAAACAAGTACTGTTGTCTCAGTTATAATTGCAATGTAAGGATTGGACAGTTTTGATTGTTTTGGGTGATTAATGTTATTTTTTCATATGAGCGAGAATCACATTTTCATTTTGGGGAAACTTTGATAGTGCTCTGACAAACATATTAACCCTCTAATACCCAACCCCGCCTTTAGACGGGGTATATTGAGCATTTTTGTAATTTTTGTTTCGTGGAGAATTAAAGTTTTTATATTTTTAGCTGATAGGGAATCACGCCACTTGGGCGGTGGCTTCTATATTCGTCTCTTTTCCACTATAACTCAGTCAAATTTGAACCAATTGATACAACTTTTGGAATGTGGTGAGATAGGTATAGTATCTACCCGTGTACAACATTTCAAGTCAATTGGTTCAAAATGGTCTGAGTTATAGTGGCAAACAGACGAATATAGAAGCCACCGCCCAAGTAGCGCGATACCCTATTTGGGACTGTTTTGTATCTTAAAATGGTGTTTGGTGTATTTTAAAGCGTCTTTATATTTTTTTTTAAACCATTGAAAAATTGATGTTTTAGTCACCTTTTAGAAGTCATTGTTTATTTTATATTGAATCGCTACAAATAACATATTTTAAATTTTTCCCAAATCATTCTACCCTAGTTTAATAGTTTAAGGGAATTGTTCGCATGTACCAATTATAACGAACGGTACTGTAATTATGTTGTTTCCCAAAATACTTGCATGCAAGTCTTTGATGAAAGTTATGTGCAAAACGTCAAAACTGTATGTTGTGTTGACATGTATTCATTAGTATTCGTACTTATTGTTGACGTTAGGACGAAACTGAAAATTTTTGAGTGTCTGGCCGAGTGCAACACTGGAAAAACGGTTTCTGTCCAGCGTCCGAAAAACATCCGCGGCGGGATGAATTCCCGTCGCAACATTCTCAAAAATTTTCATTCGTCGAGGACGATGAGACCGTGAGGTGTTACTAGAAGATGGCGTCGGCGGAGTCGAAGCCTATTCCGATGAAACACTGAGAGGATGTGGATACCACTGGAACATGAAATCGGCGGAGTCGTGCTCAGCTCTAGTGGAATTCATTGAAATCGCCCAATCGCAAATTCACACTGATGATGCAGAAAGGATTCATTCGGAATGACTGACCGCAGTCCAGTGGTTGTAATCAACAGTTCGGAGAACTCTCGGAGAGCGCTGGATTGTTTGGATACGACGGAATGTTTCCAATCTGTATAGCTGTGTTTTTGCTAGAGTGATTGATGATTGTAATGTGAATTGTAAATATGGCGGAGTCATATTCAGTTTGTGTTTGTGTTGAGATTGTTGTGAAAAATATGTATTTTGTGAGAAAAATTTATAAGAGCTGATGTAGTAATAAGTGTCATACGTGTTAGGTAAACAAGTCATCATTTGTGATACAATGTTCGACATAGTTTACGGGTGGGGGAATGTTCGCATGTACCAATTATAACGAACGGTACTGTAATTATGTTGTTTCCCAAAATACTTGCATGCAAGTCTTTGATGAAAGTTATGTGCAAAACGTCAAAACTGTATGTTGTGTTGACATGTATTCATTAGTATTCGTACTTATTGTTGACGTTAGGACGAAACTGAAAATTTTTGAGTGTCTGGCCGAGTGCAACACTGGAAAAACGGTTTCTGTCCAGCGTCCGAAAAACATCCGCGGCGGGATGAATTCCCGTCGCAACAGGAATCGAATGCACTCTAAAATTATTTTCCTTAAAATTACACGGAAAATAAAATTTTCTATGAAAAAAATTTAAAATAAAAATATTTCAACAATAATCAAAAAATCTCAAAATGTTTTCATCACGAAAAATCCGTACCCCAAATAGGCTTCCAGGAAAAATATAAAGTGTGAAGATGTTCAAAAATAAAAATTAGAAAACTCAAAAACTGAAATTCACGAAATCGAGAATTAAAAAGAATAATCTTCCAAAACATGTCTAAATCGATTTTAGATGACGATAAATGATATTTAGATCAAAATCAAAAATTTGGGTATAAGAAGGTTAAATCCCAAAAAAATATTACAGATTGCAACGCAAAGATCATCCGCATGATGGTAGAAGCCGTATGAAACATGTTACGTTAAATAAAAAGAAAATCGCGTTAAGTACTGTTCCTTTGAATTCCACTAAGAATTTACATCCTTTGACAGATACGTATTTCGACCTCAACTGTAAGGTCGTCTTCAGTGTCTTGTACTTGACTCGACTTGTCTTAGTGGAATTCAAAGGAACAGTACTTAACGCGATTTTCTTTTTATTTACAGATATTCCCCTAACAAGCCCAGGTTAATCATCATGTTACGGTTATTTATTGTATCAAAACATGAAGAATTTTATAAAATTATAAATAACAAATTGAGTCAGTACTCCACCTGAGTGAAAATCTCAGTGCTTTTAGCTATCAAAAATAATTATCTGTGTAAAAATATATTTTTTTACGGTACATCAACATGTGACTATATGCTGCGCATAGTAAGTTCTCTTTATTTGAGTTGTTTTTGATTTTTTATAAACAAATTTAGAAAACAACGAGTGTAATTGAAAGATCACTATTGTTTATCAAACAAGTCTAGTACTTTTTTTCAAATAATTTCATGGCAAAAAAATATAATGCATCGATTCCAATTTTTATTTTATGACTACTTTGTGTACAAAATGTGGTATTTTCCTAGTATTTTGAGTGATATAAAATATGAGTGTAATAAAAACATCACTAAGGTTGTTCAAATGAATCCAGTAAACTACTACGATATATTCAAAGTTGAAAAACTACATATCATTGCTTTAAATTTTGGCTTATACGCTTTTTTGTGGTATCTTCGTAATTTTTTTTTTATAAAACAAAATATTAGTGTAATGTAAACATCAACATTTTATCAAAAACAGGTCCAGAACATTGTAACGGAGAATTTAAGGCCATACAACTACATATTATGGCTTTAAATTTTGTTTTATTGACTGTTTTGTATGAAAATTATGGTATTTTTGTAGTTTTTCTAGTAAAATAAATTAAGTGTGTCATGAAAACATCACTATTACTCATCAAGAAAGTCCAGTACGCTTTCACGAATAATTTAAAGGTAAAAAACTACTTTGCATTGTAAGCCATTATTTTTGTTAAACACTTTGCGTGAAAAATGTGGTACTTTCGTTGATTTTTGAGTGAATCAAAATTTGAGTGTAATGAAAACATCACTATTGTTCTTCAAGTATGTCCCCCAAACTGCTACGAACATTTCAAGGCTAAAAAACTACATGTTATCGTTTTAAATTTAGTTTTGTTGACTACTTTGTGTAAAAAGTATGGAATTTTCGTAGTTTTCCGGGTAAAACAAAATAAGAATGTAATTAGAACATTTTCATTGTTCATCAAAAATGTCGAGTACAATCCTACGAACAATTTAAGACCAAAAAAACTATATGTCATCGCTTTGAATTTTGATTTATTGCTTATTTTATGTGAAAAATAGGGTATTTTAGCAGTTTTTTGAGTAAGGTAAATTATCAGTGTACTGAAAAATCACTAATTTTGCATAAACACGTTCACTCCAGCTGTACGCATGGTTTAGAGTCGAAAAAACCATATGTCATCGCTTTAAATTTTGTTTTATTGATCAATATGCGCAAAAAATGCGCTCTCAAAAAAAACTAGGAAGTGCCTTTTGCTTAATAACTTTGGGTAGACGCAACTATTTTATATTTTTTAAAATCGACGATGATCTTGAAACCTGTCCGGTTCCATCGCAAAAAAAAATTGAAATCGGTTGAAAAACGGCCGAGAAATGCCTTGTCAAAGTTGGACATCCGACTTTTTTTGGACCCATGGTAGTTCGCGGGAGTTTTTTTACCCCCTCGGTAGTTTAAGTGTTAGGTAAAGATCAAAATTTTAACTTTTTCGTTTTTCCCATGCAAATGTTCTACAAAAATTTGAAAAAAGATGCATAACAAATTTATTACAAAATATATATTTTTATCTGTTTTGGCTGAAAAATTATAATTCAAAAAGAAATGTTATGTTGATACAAACAAAGGTTTCCACTCAAAATCTTTTTATACAATGATGCGCCAAACAGTGATAGCAACTCCATCGCATGCACTGTCTATTAGATAATTAATCCGATAAAAAAAACTTTGAATTTTCTAGAAAGATTATATGTTGTTAATTACTATTTAAAAATAAAACCACAATTAAACGAGTATTCTAATTAAAAATGTTCAAAGTGTTATTTTGATCTTAGCAAAACGTTATTCGATAACAATTTTCGTTGTAAACTTCACCTTACCTTGGACTATTTCAGTCATAGCTTGAGATTTAAATACGCCTCCTATCATGTGTCACAAATCATTATTCTTTTTGTTTCTATAGCAACATTTCGTCATCTTCTTCGCATTTCAACCAAAAAACCTTTTGAAACCTCAATACACATTATGTGATAAAACAAAGAGAGGATCGATGAAGAGAAGTCGAAAATGTCAGTTAGGCCTAAATGAAAAATCAGTGTCGAAATATCCAAATCAGAAAAAGATATACTATATACATCAGAACAAGCATCAGAATTCTTATTTAGCTTGCCAGCATAGTAGAACATGGTCTTAGGCGATGTTCCTCCGGTTTCGCCGAATGTGTAGGGATCACAGATCTTCTTCAACCACGTGCAGCCAGCGTGTTCGCGGCCACCCACGAAGTCGCCGACCTCTACCTAGTTCCCTGATGAATATTGTTTTCGCTATTCTTTCTTCCGACAATCCAGCCCAATGGAGTCTGCCGTATTTTATACGTTTCACAATATTCGCATCTTTGTACACTTGGTACAACTCGTGATTTATGTGTCTGCATCACACTCCATTTTCTTGTTACCCACCGAGAATTGTCCGCAGCACTTTTTATTCAAGTGCACAAATAATACAAAACTCTATTTTGTATCTTAATAATAAAATAAAGCACAGCAAGTTACAGAATAGTCCGCATTAAACGCCTAAAAGTAGGCAATTTCATATAAAATTGCTTCGAAATTAAAATTTATATGTTCGATTTTACTTGAAGCTATGTGAACTGGAGCTAATTATAGTAATAGGTACGTTAATTTCAATTTTTATCCCGTCTCGAGTGAACGTATTCCAAAATATAAGTTCTGCATAATTTGTAAGTAACAAAGAAGATCAAAATATTGTAAATATTTTCACATTTTAAAGAACCATAATGTGCGTAATTCATTTGTTCTTCTTGCAATGGTTACTACTTAATTAGTTGTTTCCAAGAAAAGTTTACGTCACGTCTACCATTAGCAATTTCCTTATAACAATATAACATGTTCTGCCGTTGCATCACGTGAAGACAGTCGAGGGACGAACTGTGCGATGTCCTTGATTAATTGCCTACAAGCGATTGGACAACACGTGCCCTGCTCGTTGATTAATCATAGGGCTTCCATGTGCTACATTATAATGCATACAAATTTTCACACGTACTTCAAGCCGACACCTACACCTACTGATCCATAGACCAACTAGAGCGGAAAATGCCTCCTTTGCTTCACTTCCACTTTATGATGAGTCATATACCTACCTAGTCGCTTCCATAGGCTTGGTGTAGTACATCCCCACAGTATGTCTAATGCCGTAACTTGCTGAGTAAGCTTTCATCCGCCACCAAAAGACCTCCAACGATCACCAAATGTATAAAATTAATTAATCATTTGCAGCTGGAACACTCGTCGAACAAAAAGATAAGCAACATAATTGCATGGCTAGTCGACGAGAGTGATTGAAGCACCGCCGTCCGCCAGCTCTCACTTGCAGCCAGCCAGCATTGTTGGCTACATTGTTCAGATCGATAGATCACCAAAGCGCGCGCGGCAGCACCTACTTGTGATTAGGTGGCTACGAGAGAGTGGATTATGCAGTGCATGTTTTGGTTTGCTTCTTCGGGTACCACACCGTTTCACTAAATGCGCTGGAAGAGGAGGTTCGTCGCTTCTTACTCACAATGCGCAAGGAGGTGCACCACGACGATGATGGGCCTAATCCATTTCCTGATTATCTTAAAAGCTTTCGAAGTCTGTTGTGCTGTGCTGCACCGTCGTCGTCAATTGAAGTACAATGAATTTAGAGATGAATTTTAAAAATTCGATGACGTGACCCAATGGTACTAGGGAGGCGTGCACGAGCTTGCATTTGGCTTGTACTGTTTTGGTACATGAAAGGCCGATTAAAGTCTTTTGATTCGTTATTTCGATCGTAGCTTGAAATGTTTCACACGGGTAAGTGCTGGTATAGCCATGGTTCACACGATTAAGGAAGTTTAAAAACAAGATGTTTCCAGTGAACGAAAAGTACTTTTTAGTTAAAATTCTTGTCAAATTATATCACGATCTGCACCAATAGGATTAACAATTATAGCTATAAGCTCTGCAGATGCTCGAGTACGACTGGACTATTTCTTTTTTATTTTTTTCGACGTTTCGGTTCCTTTTTTGAATTTCCTTGGGTTTCAATATTTACATTTTTTTATCTGTATTAACGAAATTTTTAGCCCTAGGCTAGTTCATCTCGTGACCCACGCTTTACTTCCCTTCCGAAGGAAGAACTCACATTTAGCGAGTTTGTCGGGAGTGGGATTCGATCCCAGGTCCTCGGCGTGATAGTCAAGTATTCTAACCATCACACCAGGTCCGCTCAACTATTTACAAATTGCAAAACAGGATAAATTTTCTAATTTTCTAGTTTTAGTGTTTTTTTTTTTGTAAATATAGAAGTAATATTTTCAAAATTGGTTTTCATACACAGTTAGAGGAAGGATCGTGACATCTTCTATTTTTTTTCTGGTGCAACGAAATTATGAAAAAAAAAACTTCAGGAAACTTCAACAGGAAATTTAAGACCGGATAACGATTCAACGGTTGTTAACATAGTTATCAAGCCAAAGCTTTGAGTAACAACTGCGATGTAGGTTGGTTTCCAAGAGACCTAGGATTTAATTTATCTCGCAAAAAAAAATAAACAAACAAGCTAAAACACAAATTAACCCATAGCAAACAAAGATCCACAGCTACGCACCACCGAAGCTGGACAACACGGCATCAAATCAAAGAAATCCCACCAGTAGTGTCAGTCAGTCGCCCGTGTTACGTATACCGTACACCCTCGTCGACAATGGTCCATACCGCGTCGTATAGAGCAATACCGAATAATTGAAAGGTGTGTAATCTCACTCGCCGGGCCACCGCTCCGGTGCAGCTGCCTTGTGGTTTTGCATTTTGTCCGCATTTTCTCGCGATTCTCTATTCTTTGGGAGGCATTTCTGCATCAGTCATTTTTTTGTCTTCAATCGTTTTCGCAAAAACCAACAATTTCCAGAGAAACTTCACGCTCGCGCGAGAAAAGCGTGAAACCACGGGTGGAGCGATCGAGCAACAAAATTATGAAATATTTGCATGGTTCCCAAGTGTAATCATTCACAGCCATGCGCCACCGCCGCCGGAGAGCCATACAGAGCCGGAGAAAATAATCAACAGAGATGCACCAGCAATTAGTGTGTTGTACACAGTGCTGTACGTGTATGATAGCCATATCATTGCACCTGCCGAGAGCGACAAAACCAATTTGAACAATACCGTAAAACAGAGTAATATTGACACTTTTTCAGAGGGTTTTTTGAATATGTTTCAACGCCATTCCCTTTTTCTGTATTTATATCACTAGTTTACAAAAAAACAATATCATGAACATCTATCAACGATAAAAATTGTTGGTGTATAATTATGCTCTGATATCAAGATCGTGTTTCAAACAAATTAAAGTAGAACTTTTTTTTTCCTGAAAATCGAGCACTACAGTTTTTAAAAATATGAAACTTAATTAAATTGTTTTTCAGTAAAATAAAAATCAATTCAAAAATTATTCCTCAACGTACATTTGATACATTAGATGTAAGCCAGTTACAGTAAAAATTTCAGCTCAATCGGAGCATTGGATACGGAAATAAAGATCGATGAAGGGAGCAACTTTGCTAAAAAATAGAACAAAAATCGATTTCAAATCAACATCCTTGTATGGAAAGTAGAAAAAAAACCGCTCTACTAACTTTTTCCTTCACGTTTTTGAACTCAGCGCATGATTCTACACTAAAAATGATCATCAGCGCCACATCAAATAGCGGCTTTTTCGAAAACCCGATGAACGGTAAGCAGGAAAGTGGTGTCAGACCATATGTGAACCTGTAGTGTTGGGGAATCGGTTTTGGGTGGCCCGCCGGAAGTGGCCATATATAAAAATTAACCAAACCCATGCATGCGACATCAAATGGCGGCTCTTTAGGTAACCTGATAAACAACACTAGTTTACAGCATTTTTGAACTCGGTAAGCTGATGATCATTTTTGGTGTAGAATCATGCCCTGAATTCGAAAACGCGAAGGAAAAAAAATACAGTAGAGCGGAAAAATTTTCGACTTTCCATACAAGGTTGATGATTTGAAATCGATTTTTGTTCTATTTTTAAGCAACGTCGCTCACTTCACACATCTCATTCTCCGTAATCAATGTTCCGATTGAGCTGAATTTTTTACTGTAACTCGCCTACATATGATATGTCAAACAAACGTCGAGAAAGAATTTTTAAGTTGTTTTTTTCTTATTGAAAAAAATACATTTCTTCAAAAAAATTAGGGAATTTTGCTAAAATTTAAGAAGATCGTCCCTAAAACTCGCCAATATCTTGAATTTCATCAATCTGACGCAAAACCTGTATTCAGATGACCTAATGGTATTGTATTCAGCTTTTAATTTATGGAAAAAGATTTAAAATTGGTTGAACAAAACGCAATATATTTGAATTTTAGTAAATTACATATTTTGAAAAGTTGCAAAACTCGATATTGAGCTAAATCTCAAAAACTGTTCTACTTTAAATTTTTTGAAGGTCGGTTTCGAAATCAGCACTAAATTGTGCTTCAAAAATTTTGGTCGTTGACAGAAGTTCACGACTTTCGTTTTATTTTGTAAACTTGTGCAATTAGCAAGAAAAGAGTTTCAGACCATATTTGGGACAACCGGTAGTATTCCGGAACCGTTCCGAGTGTCTCGCCGGAAGTGGTAAAATACCAAAGAGAACCAAACCCATACATGCGGCACATAAAATAGTGACTTTTTCGATAATCGAATAAACAATTAGCAAGAAAATAGTCTTAGACCACATTTAACCCTCAAGCGACTGCGCTGTTGGATTTTGCACAACACGTCGAAAAAATCTCGCTTTTTGTACTTAGCATTAGCGTGGTTTTGGTGGTGGTGGCCAACCGCGCGAGTTAAGGAAGGTTAAGATTACCAGTAGTTTTCTAGTTAGCAATAAGTTAGCAAGAAAACTTTCTCAAACCACATTTGAGGTTACCGGCAGTGCTCCGGTTCAGTGTGTCCCGTCGGATTTGGTCTGATATAAATGTGAATCGGACGCATGCAACACAACAAATCCAGTATTATCAGGAATGAAGAACACTTCTGCCTATGTCGATGGAAAGATCATGAGTACGTATTTGACGAGCAAGGCACTATCACCACTAGGTGGATTAATCTGGGTGCACATGAAAACAAAGTATTGCTACTTTCCTTCAGTTAAAGTGTTAAAAAAACGCGCAAAAAAAATTTCCCATTATTAGTTTTATTCATTTTTTGTAAACGTGCATCAAATTCGAATTATTGCCCCACCGGTAAAGCAGAGTGAGCAGAAGCTCGGTCACTGTAGCACAATTTTCTAATGCTTCAGTAATTGATACATATATATACTTGGAAAAAAAAGATTATGTTTGATGTGAAATACACTGCGATCACAGTCTTTGACACCCATTTTGTCGACATTCGGCGTTTTTGTCTGCGACGTTCGCATCGCAACTATTTTACGAAACAAAAATGTCAAATAAATGCATTTGGCCAAGACAAAGTTTACGGAAGAAATCCTGTTTTTTTTTACAATGAGACACAACCGAAAACTTTTCCTGACAGCTGCGGCGGGAATCGAACCCTCAGCACGATGCGACTAAGAGCTTGGCGACACTAGTCGCACGACCACGGATTCGCACATACACTAAGTTTTTTTTTGCCGAATCTCGGCAAAACGTTTGCCGAGATTGGCACCGCCGAGTGCTCGGCAACCATCTCGGCAAAAAATTGATTTGCCGAGATCTCAGCAATCACATAACTGACAGCTAACGATATTTTTGCCGAAATCTCAGCAATAATATTTGCTGAATCTCGGCATGTTGTGTTTTGTTTTAGTTTTGGAATCAAAAGGGAAAAAAATCAAAATGAAATGATTCCTCATTGATCTTGCACCCGCTTGGAAATACGATGGAACAATTTTGCTACGCATATTTATTTAGGTTTACATTTGCAATAAAAATAACGATTTTGCGGCACGCGACAGTTATTCCTTATTTACTCCAAAGGCAGCACCATGCAGGGAAACCACGGGAAACACCAGACAGCTCCTCGAACGCGACTGTGCAGTATTCAAATAATGATGCCGCCAACCTGTAATAAATTGTAAATGGACATTAATTGCCAATAGTTACAATATTTACAGAATAAATTCATTCTTGAATACTTACTTACACTTTTCTGCGCTCAGTGTTCTTCCATTTTTTCGGATATCTCCGTGCAGCACTGATTTATTTTTGTTTGTCTTTTTTCCACCGAGGTGGCGGCGACAAAAGTGACAGTTGTGTTGCCGAAATTCGGCAATGGATGATAAAATTGCTGAATTCTCAGTAATCTCGTTTGCTGATTTCAGTAAAATCTATGTTTGCCTATAAACTCGGCAAAAAATGCTGTCAGTTTTTCGAGTTTTCAAATCATTTGCTGATATCTCAGTAAAACATTTTAGACAATCTCGGCAAACATGTTCTGTTTGCTGAAATGTCAGCAAAATGTTGGTTTGCCGATTGAAGTCAGCATATTTTTCTGCCGAGCTCGAGATTTGGTTTTAAGTGTGTATATTGACATTCAGAATCAAAATTAGCTGAAATCTATGAGAAATGCCAAACTTAAACCCTAATGAGCATATTGAGAATCTTTGGTTGCTGATTGAAAAGAAGTAGTCGAACTGCCCTGCTAAATGTAGGTTCAGCGCTAATTTTTTCGAAACAATTCTTTGGTCTAGGTTTTATTAGTTTAAGAATTTGAAACTTTTGAGCAAATATTATGCCAAATATACAACGACGTTGCGCGCAGAGCATTCGTGGCCAGCCAAATTATCACAATAATGACCTGGCCGAGTCTGATTATCTCCTGTTCCATTTATTCTTAATCCAGCGCAGTGGTTGTCACAGATAGCTATGCTGCCGTTCTAAGCATGTTGTACCATGTTGTTTTTCTACGCATACTGTCCCACTGCTCTAACTTAAGTTACAACTTAAAATCAATGTCAGAAAGATGCTTGACGTTATCGTGGAATATTAATTTGTGATGGAAAATTAAAAAAATATTAAATTAACTTCAAATGGCTCTGTTACTGAGAAAAACACTGCTAAAATACAAAACAACATGGGACAGATATGCTTAGAAGGGCAGTATGTGACTCTTAAAAAAACTGAAGCAATCGTCTATCCGGTAATAGGAAGAGCAAATCCTCTGCTTCGACAAACTACTGGTACAACACTACTGAATAATAAGGGTTTCTGATAGACTATGCCACGCGTTTCCAAATGTCGACAACAAACTAAAAAACACCCTTAAGGCAGGCTCAAACAAAAATGTAGTCGTCCTGTCCTTCCGAAAGCTAATTGCTGAAATGTATCACTCCCATCAACAACTTTTCACCGACGGCTCCAACAGCAATGACTCTTGTGGCGCTGGGGCAGCGATGCCTCACGAAATGTACCACTTCCATCTACCAAGCGCATCAAGATCAGCGAACATGAAAACGTGGTTGGGTCCAATTGATAGTAAAAAAACATCCCAGGTCATGCCGGTATTACTGGCAACGAACTAGCAGACAAACTAGCCAAAGACGCCAGAGATCAGCCGCTTCTCGATCCACTCAAACCCGGTCCAACTATGGAATCAATGGATCAATTACAGATATTCTAGAGAAAGCTGAATGTGTGAATGTGTAAGGAGCATGTGTGCCAATAATACCGATCCTTTGCACGGCAAATCTCCTGATGGTTTTTTTTTTTAAGTAACCCCCATAAACTTGATTTCGATGCCCCAAGCAAGAATCAGCCTAATCAGTTTCGTTTGAAAACCGTGTTCTATCATTATCTGCAACTCATTTTTTCACTAACTCATACGCCGCTCTGGAATCAATGAATAGATGGTAGGTCTGCAAGTTGTATTACCGAAATTTAGCCTAAAATTGTCGCAGTGAAAACCCTTAATCTGCCGTTGATCGGCCCTGACGAAAACCAGCTTGGTATCCGCTGACGAAAACAGAATACGTGACACAATTGTTTACGCTTAATTCAGGAATGTTATTCCTCAGTAATAATAACGTAGTACGTAGTACGCCAATTATTGGCGTACTCTAGTCTGTGTCCCTTTTGTAAGACGAACAATAGCCTGCTAACGTTCTCTCCAGTTAACAAAGTCTAATGGCGGTAAGCTCCACAGCGTCTTAGACGCCAATCACGTATTATCCTCGATTTTCTTAAGCACCAAACGGTATTATCCGTGATTTTAATCTGAGATTTAACTTTAGTGCGCCGATTTCGGTGCACTAAAAATAAATCTCGGATTTACAAAAACTGGCTGCGTGCGGTAATAAATTAACTCGCATAAGGGGATTAGGGGCATAATGGACACCCCGGGCGAAATGGACACCCCTGTTTTTGCCGAAACCGTTGACTTTTATGTAAAACTTTCAATGCATAAGTGTAAAGGAACCAGTCATGGTTCTATTTTTCAAAAGTACCATTTATATTGCTCCAAAATAACCAAAATATCATTGAAATTGAAATATGTTTTTCATATGGTGAAATTCTTATAATTTCAAAGCAGCAGCAAATAAGGTATTACGAGTGTTGGAGTGTGTCCACCATAAAAAACAAGTGAATTGTTACCTTATCTACATGTATACGAAGATTTAGCAATGGATAAAATATTTTGTTTTTGATCGGAATTTACTTAACAATTTTATTGTTGCAGCCGATTCGGGGCGAAATGAACATTGGCAATCACGAATGGATGTACGCGCATTGTATACTGTTAGGCGTTTAGAGAGTTTCTAAATAATCAATCCGATTATTTTAGCCTAAAGTTTATTTAATTAACTTTGATGTTATGTAAATTTCGCCCCGTACCTTTCTTGTCAGCCCTGAAAAACTCACGGTTTACAATTCATTATTTCTTCAATATAAAGACATTCTACCTGCTGTAAATGATTGAAAGACGTAGGAAACAAGTTAAAATTGTAAGTCAACTGATAATATGTTAAGTTTTAAGGCCCGGTGTACCTGCAAGTTGAAACGGGTGTGGCAAGATGAAACAGCGGATTAACATACTGTTTTCTAATGATGATAAACAGTTTGATCGCCATAACACATAGTTTTTGATTCAAACAATCTTTTAGCGAAGGAAAAATTTTCAAATTATATTGAAATCTATTTCAAAACTTCGTGTTCCATCTTGCCCCACCCGTTTCAACTTGCCCCGGTGTACCTTACTCTGTTATACAGGCCTAACGTACTCATTTGCTTAGGGTGTCCATTATGCCCCTAATACCCTTAAATCCCTGAAAATCTATGCCGATACTCCGTCACCCGTAATTCTCGCAGAAACATGGATGATCCCTGGAACATGAGAGACCAAACATGCAATCGTCACACGATACCCGGGTACTGACGATAGATGAACCAGTGAGCTATTTATAAATAATTTTGCCACGATTCTTACAAGCTTGAAATGGCTCTGTAAGTACGCTTTTATCATTGATCAAGATCCGAAGGTTTATGGTTCTATTCCTAGATAAAGGCATGTTTTTTTTTGTATTTTTTTCTAATGACAATATGTTTGTGAATGCTCGAGGGTTAAGGAACCGTCATCGTCCATTACAGGGCGATTTCCTCAGGAGAAGTGACAATCGTTTTTTTTTTCTTGTTGTCATGGTCACTAGATCGGAAGACTCAGTCGTGCTTCGATTAAAATGGGCGGTGCAAACTGACATTAAAAGCGTGGCGTCAGAAATACCAGTATTGGGCGAATCTACTGGGGGAACGACTGGCGTCACAAAAAATTCGTCAGCTTCTTGGAATGCGACCAGGGTTTTGTTGAATAGTCCCTCTGTTATTGGCTGTTTCCGGTCAAAATGGATTTTTAGGCGGAATTACTTTATATCTTCCAACGTTTCGGCCCTTGGTTTGGGCCTTCCTCAGGGAGGTTATAGGCGTACCGCTAGCGTTTCATAGCCCGTTGCTGGGCTGTGGGCTGTCGGTATAAACTTTGTGGTTTGTCTGATTTTGGATGGTGGTGGGTACACAGTGTCTAGACGCCATGTCAGTGGTTGGTGAAGTGGCAACAACAAAAATTAAAAAAATCACCCTCAAAATCTACCCACCACCATCCAAAATCAGACAAACCACAAAGTTTATACCGACAGCCCACAGCCCAGCAACGGGCTATGAAACGCTAGCGGTACGCCTATAACCTCCCTGAGGAAGGCCCAAACCAAGGGCCGAAACGTTGGAAGATATAAAGTGATTCCGCCTAAAAATCCATTTTGACCGGAAACAGCCAATAACAGAGGGACTATTCGTCAGCTTCGTATTGATTGTTGGTTGAAAGCTTCCAATATATTGGTAGCCAAATGGCGACCGATGGCGGCACAAAGATCGACATAGGTGCACGGATCAAGAAGGCGAGGGCTGCTTTTGCGAGTTTAAGGAATGTATGGAAAAACAACCAGATCAGTCGACGCACCAAAATCCGAATTTTTAACTCGAACGTGAAATCTGTGCTGCGATACGCCAGTGAAACATAGTGTGTATCAGCGAAGAACACGCAACGGCTGCAGGTCCTTATCAATATATGCCTGCGGTATATAATTCGTGCATGGTGGCCTCACAATTGGATCTCCAACGTGGAGCTCCATCGTCGATGTCATCAAAAGCCGATAGCGACAGAAATTCGGGAGCGAAAGTGGATGTGGGTCGGCTACAATCTATGCAGGGGTGGAAACGAAATCGACAAACAAGCATTAGAATGGAACCCAGCAGGACATCGCAGCAGAGGCAAACCCAGAGGCTCATGGCGGCGCAGCCTCAATAACGAAATCAAGCAAGTCGACCGAAATTTGACCTGACCACAGGGTCAAGGCGATGGCTGGCAATCGCCCAGGATGGAAATCTTTCAATTCGGCCCTCTGTACCACCGTGGGTGCCCAGGACTGAAAGTAAGTAAGTCATATGTCTGACATGGTGCCCTGTGTAGTAGATTCTCGGTGGAAAATGTTCCCGGAACCACTGGTTTACCATATCAACACATTCTTGACGAGATTATCTTTCAAATAAAACGTTGCATTGGTTATCTGAATTGGTGAAAAATGCATCATTCTAGATTCTGGAAGAGTCTGAATTTCTGGGTCATAATGAATCCAATGCATTATTCGTAACTTTTTTGTGGCACCATTTTGGTTTCAGGTTTCACCTTAAGAAATAAGAAAACCGTTAACTGCTTCGTTTCTGCAAAATATTAAAAGTCAAGAAGTTGCATAACGACTAGGTAACAAACAAAAGAGATATTAATGCTTGAAATCACGTTTTGGGTCATAATGATCCTAATGCACGGCGAAAGTTAAGAACAAACAGATGTAAATCCGTTTAATACGATGTTTTTTTTTTTTCTAAAAATTGTAGGCAGTATCGGAGCCCTTTTCCGGGTGGTTTGGGCAACACTACCCCAATCTCTACGAAAAACTCCGTGAAAACAGATCAGTTTCACCCACAGCAACGGTTCCAGCTGATGCTGTTCTGCCCCAGAAAATACCCCGGGCAATTTTCCAATCATCTCATATGAAGCATTTAATTAAAAGCCCGCGCACAATTGAAATCGATCGAAATTAGTTACATCAATAGCGCGCGAGTGCGAGCGCGAGCGCGGGCCATGAGAAATCGGCGAAAAACTGTCTGCGCGATTGTTTGGTTGCTGATGATTTGAATGTTTATTCTTCGAATTATGGGCGGGCCGGGCATACCGATCGATGATGGGCCTCTGGGAGCCAAGGCGCTTTTTGCACAATACGCGCCGTCGCACGCCGAGGACACGCAACGAACGACGACACGGCCGATTGTCTGGCCCTCGAGATGACGAGGTTGCTGCATTTGGTCAAAATCTTGGGGTAATTCGAAGTTCATTTCACCGCCACCATGCCCACACCACCGGGCCACGTGGGAATTGGATACGCGTTTTGCTTTTGTTTCTTATTTTCATCGCGCGCGCGCGCGCGCAGGTTGATTTGCACACGTGTTTGCGCAGTATGCACGGCTGCAGCAACGGCTGATCTTTACACTAATTAATGATGGGAAAGTCATTTCTTTGGCATGCTTTTCGCTACGCTAATTCAATATGCGCGGCTGGGGTTACAAGTCGTTGGATTCTACCGATGGTTAACCAATTTGCCGATGACAATGTATGTATATTGTTCAGGCATCATTTGTTTAGCTGGCAAGGTATCCCAGAGAATTTCGACACGAGTTTGCAAATAAAAATTCTCTACTGTACGTTATGATTTATGCGACTCAATTTATTTTCAATTTAAAAAAAAATACCAATATTCCGACTAGAGTTAAAATCCTAGTACGTAGTTATATAACCCTGCCATTCTTGTGCCTCCCGTAAATTACAAGTATCATTATCATTCATCAAAAAGTGAACAAAACAACAAACAATCACCTACGTAGTACCTATGTACGCCTGTAACCTGCTTACTGTAGGCCAAACAGAAGCTTCACCCATCACGAAAACTAGCACAGATTTCTTCGGGTGCGATAAAACTTTCTGCACCCGTGGCCGACCCCATACAGTACAGTGACAGGAACCCGCACTCAACAAACCTATGGTAGCCCGAGCAGAGGAGAATATTAAATTCATAACAACAGAATCACATAACCCGTCTTTAAATCATAGTTGTTATTATTAACTTATCAAAGTATTACTTTTTCATAACATGTTTTTAGGGAAATCTTATTTTGTTATGATCATGTTATTGAGATTCATCCACTAAATAATATTTCAATAATATACTTTGTTATAGACCAAGTTTTGTTATTATTCTACAATTGAAAATGTACAAATATGCGATGAACTATAGCACAATAATAACAAGTTTTCAAATTCACTGCAAAATTCATTGTTATTAAGTTGTTTTGGAGTCTAACAAAGCATGTTATTAAATTGGTCTTCCAGGTACATTTTTTGTTATGATTTTTGTTATTTTACCGCTTATGGCAGACAAGTTTATAACATAATAAGATATGTTAATAACACAAACATTATACAGTTATCATGCCAAAATAAGATATTTTACTGTGCTGTTGATATTCTCTTCTGCTCGGGAGAGCTTATGGGTACTTAGGTTCTCTGCTGGGGGCGAAAAAGGAAATAAAGCTGTGCTGATTTATTACCAGCATTCTGGTCCCTGGCCCTGCTGGAGAGCGCGCGGCCCGGTTCGGTGGGTTGGTAACGTGTGCCATGTGCTGTGGCCCGACAACGACCGTGTCAGGCAAGTGATTTTCGCCTGTAATCAAAATGTTATTAGCATAATAGATCGCGTAGGAATAATGAAGCATACAATGGTGATGGTGTAGTGCCACATACTCGTGGATACCCGCGTCCAGAATGTGGGGGGCTAGCCGTAGAAATTTGCTAGAAATGAGGGAAAGGGGCGCTCTGTTCATGTTGTTATTACTTCCGTTCTTGTTCTGTGCTTTTCCTCTCTCTACTTTCATGCAAATTTCTACGGCACGAGAAGCTAATTAAAAATCGTGATTAAAAGCCTTTGATAAAACCCAAACACAATGCCGTTTGTTGCTTTTCTTCGAATTTTCATGTACCGTAAGTTGGGGTGAAATTGAACACATTTACCCGATTGCTGTAACTGGTTCAATCATGGAAACATACTTCAGAAGCTAAATGTTTAAAAACGTTTACAATGGGTTTGAGACTTACTTGTTCCCCCTCCTATTTTTGGTTGAATGTCCCCACTGGGGCAAAACCTGCTTCTCAGCTCGATGTTCTATGAGTACTTCTACAGTTAGTAACTAAGAGCTTGGTCCGCCTATGATTATTTTGAATTCGTATATCGCGTAGCAGGCACAAGGATACTCTAAATGCTCCAAGTACTCAAAGAATGTTTCATAACGAAAAGTTTGTGGACTGACTGGAAATTGACACAGTAACCCTCAGTATGGTCTTACTGTGCGTTTACCGCATCCGATGTATAAGCTGTCCTTATTACTTCAAAATACTAGTGTCTTCTTCTTCTTCCTTATGGCTCGACGTCCTCAATGGGACTTGGCCTGCCTCGCTTCAACTTAGTGTTCTTTGAGCACTTCCACAGATATTAATTAAAGGGCTTTCTTTGCCTGCCATTGCATGGATTTGTATATTGTGAGGCAAGTACACTATCCCTAGGGAGTCGAGAAAATTTTCCCGACCGGATCGGGAATCGAACCCGCCGTCTCCGGATTGGCGATCCATAGCCTTACCACTAGGCTAACTGGAGACCCCAAATTACTAGTATGTGTTATCTGTATCAACGAGATTTTCAGCCTGAGACTGTTTCATGTCGGTACAAACGGCTATACTTCTTTTAAAAATGAAGAGATCAAATTTGGGAGCGAGATTCGAAACCAACTCTTCGGCGTGAAAGGCTTATACGTCAACCATCACATCAGCTCTGCTCCACGGTTATCAGTGTCTAACTTTAACTCAAAGAAGCTCTTTGTATCTAAGTATTCACTTCTGCCGATTGTGCACTTTTGACATTTGTGCAAGTCGTATAAAACGGAGAGCAAAAGGAGATCTCAAGAAGATCTCAAAAAGAAAAGGGGCTCATGGTTTTTAAATGTGTTGTAGGCGTGTATCAAGGACTCTCACAGGGGTTTCAAAAATGTATCAGAGAGCCTTCAGAGAGATTTAGAAGATTGTAGAGGCATTTTAAGAGGATTTTAAGGTGGTTACACCCCTTAATTTCATGTGGCTCTCATGTGATCTCCTAAATTCCCAAATCCTCATTCCGAAGCTCCTAAAACTCACCTGATATCCCCTGAAGCCTCCTGAAACCCCTCTGAACCCCCCCCCACCTTCTGAAAGTTTATAAAATACACCCAGTGAAAACCCTCTATAATCTCAACACCTCTGAAACCCCGTGGAATTCTCTGAGAATCCCCTTGGAAACTCTTGAATCATCTGAAAGCTTTAACGAATCTATGACATAAAGTTAAAGGTCAAAAGATCGAAGATCAAAAGGACAGAAAGAGGAAGTGTTAAAAGGTCGAATTGTCACAAGCTGGAAATTTAAAAAAGTGAGCTAGGGCAAAAGATCGTAAGGACAGAAACTACAAAGCTCGAAACGACAAAAAGTCCAAACAATTTATGATCAAAAATCACCTATCTATAAGTGATATGAATATTTGAGTAAATCATCAGGAAATGTACGAGAGTCACACTGGTCTTTCATTATTTGTTTTATTTTGACACAGGCATCATTGACCTAAAAAGAAATATGAGTGGAAGCGAGAATTAATCGGGCTATTGTTATGCAGTTTCAGCGCTAACCAGCATAGCTACTTCTCCTCATCCCTCATCTCTCATAATCATCATATCTTATCTTTCACATCTTAAATTTCATTTATCATCTCTCATCTTCTTTCTCTCTTCTCTCACCTCTCATCAATTATCATCAATATCATCATCTTTCACCTCTCATCACTCATCTCTCATCTCGCAACTCTCACCTCTCAACTTTTATCTCATCATTCACCTCACATCTCTAATATTATATCTGTCATATCTCGTCTCACATCTCTCATATTTTATCATCATCAACATCTCTTATCATCATCACTGATCTCTCATTTCTCGTTTCTTATCTCTTATATCTCATCTCTCATATCTTATCTCTAATCTCGAAACTCTCCTCTCTCATCTCTCAACTTCCATTTCTCCTCTCTCACCCTTTCATCGCTCCTCATCATCATCTTCATTTCTCATCTTTCATCTTTCATCTGGCGTCACTCACCTCTCACCTCTCAACTTTCATCTCATATTTTACTTCTCATCTCTAATCTTTCATTTCTCAAACCTCTACATTATCATCATCATCATCACATCTCATCTTTCATCTCTCATCTCTCATCTACCATCTTTCGACTCTCATCTGCCATCTCTCATCTTTAGTACCTCATCATTCATCGCTCAACATCATTATCATTATCATCCGTCATCACTATCTCTCACCATCATCATCATTCACATCTTGTATCATCATTTCTCATCTCTCATCTACCATCTCTCATCTCTCATCTACCATCTCTCATCTACCATCTACATTCTCTCATTTGTCATCCCTCATCTAACATCTCACTGAGTCATCATCTCTCTTCTCTCATCATTCAGAGCTCATTTGTCATCTTTCGCGCCTCCATCTCTCATCACCAACATCTTCATCATTAGGGGAAGGTGGGGTAATATGCACCCCCTAAGCAAACGTGGCTCTATAACAAAGATTAAGATGATTCTATGGGTGTCTTGCGTTTTAAAAGTTAGTTTACTTATTTGGCTTAGAGACTCCAATTTTTGGTCCGCGTGATATCAATTTTACCGAATCAAATTAACAATTTAAAAAAGAGCGATTCCAAGCAACAGCATCAAAATTAAAGAAAATTTTTAATTCATGATTTTCTATTGAACTGAAACTTTGCACAGTTTTTCAGTTCCATCTAAATCGCCATTTTTCGATATCAAATTTTTATTTAGAGCCACGACTAACTTTTCAAAAGGGTGTATGTGAAAATGGTTCAAAAATATTCAAAAATATGCACAGCAAAAACGGATTGTTCGATTGTTATGAATTTTTCAGCAAAGTTAGATAGCTAAATGGTGATTTCTAAGAAAATATACACTGTGAAAAAAAATCTATTTTATCATTGAAAAACATCATTTTTGTCACAAAAACTCAAATATCTCAAAACCCTATCTTTTTACCAACTTGAATTTTTTAGGGAAAACGGTCCATTGTATTAGCAATCTACCATAAAAATTTGGTGATGGTAAACTAATAAACAAAAAAGTTATAACATTTCAAAATTTTCACAATTTTTACATTTAGTAAAAAAAATTTTTCTGTGTAAATTATTTCGGCCGGGAATCGCGATTTGATGCTGATTTTATTGTTCAGCAAAGTTAGATAACTAAATGGCGATTCCTAAGAAAATATACACTGTGAAAAAAATCTTTTTTAACATTAAAAAATATCATTTTTGTCACAAAAACTCAAATATCTCAAAACCCTATCTTTTTACCAACGTAATTTTTTAGAGAAAACGGTCCATTGTATTAGCAATCTACCATGAAAATAAACAAAAAAGTTATGACAATTCAAACATTTCACAATTTTCACATTTAGTAATAATTTTTTTTAGTGTAAATTATTTCGGCCGGAAATTGAAGTTTGATGCTGATTTTATTGTTAATGGCCTTGCGTGAGTAAAACAAGTTGTTTTTATTATATATTATATATACATATAATATACTATGTACAGTAATGTTCCGATTTTATCACGCCCTCCGCGCATTAGTCGTTTATTCATTAATTTGCTGTTACATTTGAGGACAAGTGTTTTCCCTCTTCTTCAAGATGAATGTTGAAAGCGTGTTTTGCAACGTTAAAAATATTGAAATGGGTATAGATGTTGAAGAATATTACAGGGCATTTTTGAAAAGGGGCGTAATTAAATTGTTTAAACAGATGTCGCTGATGGCAATTTCTCAGTTGTTGTCGTTTTCGAACTTCCTGCGCCCTGCTTTACCGATGATATACAGATGGCTCGTTTGTCAAATTCTAGACGGCAGGACGTGCAAATGCGTAATTTTGTACACAATGTGGACATTTGGGCATAACCAGTCTCTTTCAGTTTATCTATGGTGCTTTCGGTGAGATTTCGTAACTCTTTTGAACATTTTTTTTCATCAAACGGTCTACAAGAGAGCGTTGAGTTGAAGACCTTTGAGAAAGCGACTGTTCATCTTGTTCGTTAGATTATAATAAACAAAATCACTTATTAATTTTAACTTACTTGTTTGGTGTTGGTGGCTGAAGAAAAAAAAATACTATACAATTTTTAATATTCATAGCGGTAGTATTTTTTTGTTTTTTTCGTGAGCATTGTCAGGTATGTATACAGACAAACAAACGTAACACTGGCGAAATTTTCATTGACCACGCCTTCAACGATCATTTTGAATCTTGGTTGTAGCTTTCATAACAAGAAGAGCGCCCATCGTTTTTCTTTGCGTTTGACGTTTCACACTAGCGCCTTCTGATGACGATATTGCACAACGCAGTGTTTCGTGAAACATTTCCACCAGGTGGTGATAGTGTGAACTGGGCGATGAATTTTCACTAAAATTGTTCTAGGCGTTTCGTCTGTTTGTCTGTGGTATGTACCTCTTATGCATTTGTTGTTGTTGAAGTTACTCGCATTCTTCCGATCATAAAGTCTGTTCTCTACACACTTAATTTTGATTACCGCACGGTGTGTCTGGTATAAGAAATTTATTACAAAAAAATAGGCATCGCTAATTTTTACGTTACGTGAAAGTTGACGCTACTAGCTTTCATTCAAGCCCAACATCGAAATATTCCATCGGGGGAACTTTTTCATACAAAAATTGGGTATGTTTGTTAAGTAGAAATAGGGATTAATTTGGAACCGTTCATTTTGTATGGGGAAAAACAGTATTCTGAAAAAGTTGTTCGAGATCCCTCGGTGGATTTTTTTGAGGGACCGTGCAAATGAAAGCTGGAAGTCTCTATTTTTGAATAGCGAAAAATTTGGCGATGCCCAATTTTTTGTTATAAACCTTTCCCATACACACGCCGTGTACCGAGTTCGGTAATTTTTTGACGAGATTAAAACTGCTGAGCACCGAACTCGTTCAGCAAAAATGCATTGTTTACCTTTTCCATACGATTTTGACAGTTGTTTTACTGAGCCTCAGTAAAATCGATTACCGAAACTACCGAGATCGTACTGCTGTTATAATCTCGTCAAAAAAGTACCGAACAGGCAATTCAGAAATAAGTGTGTAAGAGGGATTTTTTTTGCGGATAAACTAGACGTATACGCGTATAAAAAAACTTTTATTATACAGCTTTTGTCTTAAAAATAAATTCAATTCCATTTTTCTTATAATCAACAGCTTTTCAACACTATCAAGGGATTTTTTCACCAGTCACGTACAATAAAAAGTATGATAATCTCAATATTTTTGATCACAACACTGGATCGCGTCTAAGTTTCAAATAGATACTATAGTAATTACGAATAATCAAACTAAAGTATCATGAAAACAACTTGTTTAATTCAGGTGGTAGCCTTTACAATAAAATCAGCATCAAAATATAATTCTCGAAATAATTTACACAGAAAAAATTTTTTTTTGTTACTAAATGTAAAAATTGTGAAATGTTTGAAATGTCATAACTTTTTTGTTTATCAGTTTACCATCACCAAAATTTTATGGTAGATAGCTGATATAATGGGCCATTTCCCCTAAAAAATTGAAGTTGGTCAAAAGATAGGGTTTTGAGATATTTGAGTTTTTGTGACAAATATCATATTTTTTCAAAGTAGAAAAAGAAATTTTTTACAGTGTATATTTTCTAAGGAATCATCATTTAGTTATCTAACTTTGCTGAAAAATTTATAACAATCGAACAATCCGTTTTTGCTGTACAGCTTTTAGAATATTTTAGAACTATTTTCGCATACACCCTTTTGAAAAGTTAGTCGTGAGTGAATATGAAGGTTTAATATCAAAAAATGGCGATTTATATGAAATTGAAAAACTGTGCAAAGTTTCAGATATTTTTGAAATGGTCGCTCAGGATCGACTGACATGACTCCGTGGAATTCCTCAAAAGTGATACGTTTTGGGTGCTGAAAAACTTTTGGGGGCAAAACGCACCTTGAGGTGGGGCAATACGACCTCTGGCATTTTCCGCTTTGAATTCCAATGAAGTACCAGGTGGCTCCATCTTACTATTTACAGCAGCAAATGGAAGGTGTAGGAGGCGGATGGTAGATAATAGGTTGATTCCATATAATCAGCGCGCAATTGCTTAATTTGCGTGCGCTTCAAATTAGACAACCTTTCCAAAAGTGGAAAATCATCATTTTCCACGCTTTTCAATCGAATGGTTTTGTCATTCTTGGGCTTGTCCGGCTCATTTTTACGTCTAGTTTGCTTGTTTCGGACGGAACTTCCCTTATATAATGAAACAACGTGAGGGCGTTTTGCCCCGGGGGTGCGTATTACTCCAGGATACCCTATCATAGAAAGAGAAGAACCAGCCAAGGGCTGAAAGTTTCTTTAAGGCGCCGTCCACAAATTACGTAACGCTCTAGGGGGAGGGGGGGAGTATGATCAAGCGTTACGGCCCATACAAAAATTTTAGGATTTTCGTACAAAAAAGCGTTACGGAGGGGGGAGGGGGGTCCAAAAATGTCGATTTTAGCGTTACGTAATAAATGGATGCTGCCTAATAAAGACAAATCAATCAATCAATATCATCTCTCATCCTTTATATCTCGCCATTATCATCTCTCATCTCTTACCTCTCATTGATCATGTCTAATTTCTCATATCACATCATCTCATCACCATCGTGTATCATTTCTTATCTTTCTTCTCTCATCTTTGATCAACACTTCTCATCTCTCACCTTTTTGTCTTATATGATCTCTCTTTTCTCATCTTCAACATCATTTTTGAACACTAATCTTTCATCGCTCATCATCGTCACCGCTATCACCATTTCTCATCAACATCATCTATAATTTCTCGCCTTTCATTTCTTATCTCTTATCTCTCATCTCTCAACTGACATCTTTCATCTCTCATTTTTCATCAACATCTTCTCATATATGTTATTTCTCACCTCTCATCTATCATCACCCATCTATCATCTATCATTACACAGCAAAACAAAAATTAACTATTAACCTGTCTCAAGAGCAAACTTATGTGTCTCTGACAGATTTTGGGCTGCTGAATCTGAATCCGAGCTCAGATTTGCTCCAGCACGTTACAATTCTGAACTTTACCTCAATTCTTAGGGCAAAAAATACGATTTCAGGCGTTTTTGATTATTGGAAATATTTTTCAAACAATCAAAGCGTAAATTGGTCAATAAACATCTAAATTGACGACTAATATCATAAACATCTAAATTAACTAAATATTTTGTTTTACAAAATCAAATGTGATAGACAAGCCAACCTCCAAAAGTTGCATGCAAGTTTACTTACTAACATAAAATGCTTAAATCAGTCAAATTTTAATTTGTAATACGAAATATTTAGCATTAGTCGTTTTTTTGGATGTTTAATAACCAATTTACCCTTTGATTGTTTAAAAAATATTTCCATACTTAATGGCTTACAATCATAAAAGTCTAAAATCACATTTTTTTACCCTATAAATTGAGGTATAGCTCAAAATTGTGACGTGCTGGAGCAAATCTGAGATTCGGATTCAGCGGCCCAAAATCTGTCAGAGACACATAAGTTTGCTCTTGATCATCATTTTCATCGCAATCATCATTTTCATCATCATCATTAGCCCTCCCTCTCGGAGGAATTTGTTTTTTGCTATCGCTTACCCTCTCAATGGAACTCACCCCTGGCTTACCCTCTCGGGGGAATTCACACATCGGCTTACCCTCTCGGGGGAAATCACCATTGGCTTACCCTCTCGGAGCAATTTGCTTTTTATTATGGCTTGCTCTCTCAGGGGAATTACCATTGGCTTACCCTCTAGAGGGAATTCGCCGTCAGTTTACCCTTTCGGGGAAATCGCTTTTACCTTGGCTTATTATGATGGCTTACTTTCTCAGGGGAATCACTATTGGCTTACCCTCTCGAAGGAATTCGCTTCTGCCTTGGCTTACTCCCTCAATTAGATTACTCTCTTCATCTGGTCGTATTTTATCTCACACTCTGCACCTCAGAAAATCTAATGACTCCTCAATCTGGACACGCAATATAAATGCTGAACAATGAATGAAATATTGACTTCTCTTCTTCTTCTTCTTCTTCTTCTTCTTCTTCTTCTTCTTCTTTCTGGTCTCAGGCGCTCGGGCCTGACGGGTATAGGGCCAGTTGCTAAGACTATATGCCCCTATATTGACTTCTCAAAATTATTACAGAGCCAGATTATGTGTCTTCAGTTCCTACTAGAATCCGGATAATTTCCAAAACATTGAAACATAGAAACTAAGCTTTCGCCTCTCCTCCACAACTACTGGACCAATTAAAAAAAATCAAAGGCGGCTAATACCGTTTCGGGTTTGTGTGCGCAGAATCGTAAGGGTACTTCAACCACAGACAAACAGACGTATCACTTGGAACAAAGTGCGATTAAAATCATCGTCACAAAAGCATAATCGCCCAATGCTAACTACGCTGTGTTTCGCAAATCCACTGAGTAAATGGTGGTAGTGAGCAAACGTCAAACAGGAGCAAAAACGATGCGAGCGCCATGAACAAGATATTTGTGAACTACAGAATATTTGAATAGTCCGTTAAAAAGGGAAACAATGGTAAATGGGTAGAGTGAGACGTCTATTTGTCTGAGCTTCAACCTAACTGCCCTCGATATACACCTATGTTACATTTACAGTGGTCGTAAATTTCCGATTTTATCGTGACGTACTTAATGGGGTAGAAGGCGTCAGATAGGAGCAAAAGCTATGCGAGCACCATGAGCGAGAGATTTGCTTCACCTCCACCGCTGTACCAGCCGTCTAAACACTCTCGCAAAAAAAAGAATCAAGCCACGAGAGCCACCGATGAGATGAAAAATGCGATGCTCCTCCTGCGCAAAACCGCTGGCAGACACTACCGCGATGGGAGGAGACGCACAAATCCCTTAGGGTCTGTCCATAAACTACGTGGACTCTTTGGGGAAACCTAACCTCGAAATGACTGACAACTCTCAGGTCATATTGAGAGCTGTAACATGAGCATGAAATGGACGGCAACAAGATCGATAAAGTAGAATATATGATCTGTCTTTTTAGTGCATGTGTGTAGTCTGTCAAAATGACTGAGAAGTGTCAAACATGTTCATGACTAGCTTTGTTGGTATAATGAAGAATTGTGAGGCAAGTACAATGATACACTATGCCTAGCGAGTCGAGAAAATTTTTCCGAGTGGACCGGGAATCGAACCCACCGTCTGCGGATTGGCGATCCATTGCCTTAACCAGTAGGCTAACTGGTGGAGACCCTCCATTGCCTATAAATGTATTATATTCTAATTCTACTATATCGAACTGGTTGTTTGTATGCTGCTTTCACTTTCTACTTTTACTTATGATAGAAAGATGAGCACGATGATATTGTTGTGTAGCTCCTATTCCATTTCCAGTCCGATTGAGGGTCCATTATGGGTCGCCGTTCGCCGATATCCAACAATCCGGGTCCGTTAGAGCTATTAGCTCCGAAGAGGGTCAGGTGCCAACCGCTCTCGGGGGAAGAGCAACTGACGAAAAACTACAAGTTCCGGGGCTGGGATCGAACTTATGAAATGAGCACCACGGGCCCCGGTATCGAAAAGTTTTACCCAAATTTACGGTACCGCAACCACGTGACGCGATAAAATTATGCTTCAAAGGAAAAAGTCTTTCACCGGACACGGTACCTATACCTTAACTTCCCACTACTGGCGGGTAAGACCGCTCAGGAAACCATTCCATTATAAGAGCGTACGTACAGGAAGTGTACCCCTCCAAAACCCCACGCGAACGGCCGCCACATTTTCATAAATCCTTCGAGGAACGGAACGTATTTCCGTGTCGGTGTCGAGTCCTGATAGCCCCTGCCTGCAGCCAAGGTGAAATGTCAAAACGTGGGCGGTCTGTTAGTTCGCCCCATTATTCATGCTGGAATTACAGTTATAGGAGGCCAGTCACTCCTGACGGGCGGCGGGCGCGGTGGAATAGCAAAGTACTTGAACTCAGTGTGTACATACACATAATATCAAGGTATGGACCGGACACCGAGTAGTGGAGCCACCATTAATAAAGCTCAGAAGCTCTAGGACTAGTGAACGAAAAAAAATCCATTTTACCATAATGCGCGTGTAATCAATTTAATAGCAGCCGGATAATTCCACGCGAAATGCTGGAGTGGGGAGCGGGGTTGATAGTTGAACCTTAAACACGCAATCCCGCTTCATTATGCAGAGTATCGAGTATTGAGCACAGTAAAAAGCGCGGAGAATCCTTAGCAGCAACTTGAAGTTCGATTGACTTTTAGAATGTTTTGAGTGCCACCATAAAACCTAAATTATTTTGTCTTCTTTTTTATGATAGTTCTAAGAACTAATCTGCCTATTTATGTGCATCCCTCAGGGCCCGAGGGAAACCAGAAAAGGAAAACATTAGAGATGTGTTAGGCAAACTTGATCTTGTGTACATGAAGGCTTTCATTTCATGATGAAGCTTGTGTACAACTTCTTGAAACAAGCCGAAATCTTCGTTTGATATCCCCGTCTTATTTCTCCACTTATCCACCTCGTGCCTCTGATTGATACCCCAGTCTCGTTGTTCCGCTTGTCCACCTCGTGTCCCTTCGAAAATCGTCTGTTTGTATCGTTACATGTTGTTTGTCCACTCTACGTTTGACCAGCAGCAATAAGCCACATCATGCTGTCCTTTCCTCAAATATTATTGTTACCACTAACCTCGACCAAACCGCGAGTTTTACGGTTCCCCAAAACTAACGTAGTTTATAAGTCAAAAACATAAGATTGTAAAAAATAACCTAATTCGACTCCGTTATGCCTGCCGGCGCATAACTAAATAAATGATTAAGTAAAAAAAACTAATCTGCCTGAGCAGTTCAAGAAAAGTTGAGAATGACCCACAACAAGGTGTATGAAATCCACTGTATAAAGAGTTTTGTTGCATTTGGACAGGTGTACCTGTCTTGGGCACTTGCCGCTATAACTAAGTCAATTTTATACCTAATTTCCTAATTTCTGACATACGGTAAGATACGTACAGTACTAAAATCTGTGCAAAAAAAATCAAATAAATTGGTATGAAATTGACTTGGTTATAGCGGAAAGTGCCCAAAATAGGCACCTGCCCAAATGGTACAACCCTTCTTGACACTCTGCCGAAGTCTGTCAGACAGAATTTGCTTTCTGTAATGTGAAAAAAAATCAGTTGAATGTTGAACTATGTAATCATTCGCTATTTCCTATTCCGAGAAGGTACTTTTAAGACAGAAGAGATTATGGGATGGGTCATATTAGTTATGTCATAACTACAATAAAAAATGGCAAAACCATACTAAGCATTTGTCCTCTAACATGTTTCAATACCACAGTGCCTAATTATTGTTTTTCAATAATGCATATTTGTCCACATCATTCAGTGTAAGACCATATCATTCTCATGCAACAATCAATCTGCATTGAATCACAAACTACCGCAACCGACAAATTATATTCCTCGTTTTCTTACAAACCATAGCATTACACAAATCACGCCAACCAGCAATATTCTTGTACATGTAACAGTTATCCTAGGAATCCACGTTACGTAAAACCTACTAGAGTTAGGAGTCAAAAAAAAAAACTTTCTCCGACAATGCTACTTTCTATTGATTAAATATCCCTTCTCTCCTGTTCTTCCCTTCAACAGATCCGCCGTAAAATGGCGCCACAAAACTCTACGCTAATTCACGGAAACGCCGAAGCAACCTCACCCGTCTCCGCCGAAGCCGAGGAGCTCAGCAGCTACAGCCCTATTCTACCGGCGGCAGCAAGGGCGAGTCACCGACGGCGTGCATCACCCGGTTCCAGTTCCAGTACTGATGAGCCAGCACCGCCACCACCTCCGCCACCGAACGTCACGAAATCGATCGCTTCCTTCGGGCCGTACGGTGGCTTCAGGTCGGAAGCACTGCTCGGTTGTTCTTCCCGAGGAACCAAACCCGGAACCCACCCCGCCGAGGGTACCGAAAAGGGCGCGGTAAAACGTGACTCGGTATGTAGGAAATCGCAGCCCGCAAGGCTGCTTTCTCTCTCTCTATCTGTATACCAAATAAAAAGTACAGTGTGTCGAAAAACTGTTCGTACAAGAATGCACTAACTGTTGCAAAATCAATGGAAATTTGGACCCGAGATTGAGATAGGTGAGGGGCTGTCCATAAACCACGTGGTCATTTTTTGGGACTTTTCAACCCCCCCTGCGTGGTCATTAGTCCATACAAAAATTTTTATTTGTCCATACAAAATGGTCATTGACCGAACCCCCAACCCCCCCCCCCCTCCCTCATGACCACGTGGTTTATGGACAGCCCCTGACCACTCAATTTTCCAATTGCCCTCGAAATATCAATGGACTGGTCTCTGATAATTCAATTGACACCAATCCCAGCCTCAAACAAGGCTTTTTAACGACTGATGATCGAATAAACAATTGAGTAACAGCTCCATTCAAAATATAGTAATGATTTTCAAATTTGTTTACTATGTTTATAACTTCTGTTGAATGCCTGAAAGGTAGGGTTTTCATCATTCCCGTCTGTGTAAAACCGACCAATAATGATGGGTTTTATTCTTACACCTCGCCTAACGCCTCATGATCAATTTGGCATCAATTACTAATTTATAAACTATCTTTTATATAATGTAAAACTATTGTAAAAATAACTACAATCTACTTAAAATTATGAAATTGAATAATTGTGCCTCGTATCAGGTATCAGGTATCAGTAGGTCGGCTCTAGAGGCACGTTCTCCTCCATTCGGGAAATTTGTGCCATCGCCATGAACACGAGCCTATTCATCATTTACCTGACGGAGAAGGGAAGGAAAAAGGATAGGACATGGGAAAGGACAGGTAAGGGAATAGGATCGTCATACTCGCAAAAGCGTACCACAATGGGTTCACATAGCGTCCTGAAAAGGACACTGTAATAACGCATAAGCGTGCCACAATGGGTTCGAAAAGCGCCCTGAAAAGGGCACTGTGATAATGCATAAAGCGTAAAGAGAGCCTATAGCTCTTTACCACAGCGGGTCAAGAACAACAGAACGTCCTGAAGATTCAGGTTTCTGAAGTCAGTTTCACTTAATAAGTGTTTCCCGAGTACTCGGAAACGCAATTGCGCAAAAACTGGACAGTTACATATTAAATGATACGAAGTTCCATAATCGGATTCACAGCTATCACATGCAAATGAATCAGCTTGCTGAATATTCGCCATGTGATAACTGAGTCGGCAGTGGCCAGTCAATGCTTTGACCAGCATGCTGCAATTCTGCTTTGACAGATTTGTTAGATACTTTGCCACCCCTAGAGATGGCTCAGTACAATACAATTTTGTTTGACGACATGACTCCAAACTATTCCAGTATTGTTTGTGTTGAGTGGCAGCCCACGTGTCAATCCGAAGCTTCACCCAACACTTGGATACCGGAATAGCTGGCTCAGGGCCAATGAAGTCATGTGATGCTCCAGTGCGAGCTAACTCATCAGCCAATTCATTTCCAGCGATGGAAGAATGGCCAGGTACCCATACAAGGTGAACAGCGTTTGCTGAATTCAGCTCCTCAATTTGAGTTCGACAAGCGATAACTATCTTCGACCTGGAGTTGGCCGAAGCAAGTGCTTTAATAGCAGCCTGGCTATCTGAACAGAAGTATATTACTTTGTTCTTGTAATCCTCAAGGAGTTCAGGGATCTCTCGGGATCCCTCAAAAGTTGCTTCTAAGATTTTCTCTGGAGTTCGTTCTGAAATCTTGTAAAGAACTTCTGAAGGAATCCTATAAAATTTTAAGGAAATATTCCATAGGGGGTTTCTCAAAAACAAAACATATGGAACATCATTAGGAATACCATAGAAGAAAATCCATGAAATTCTCAAAGATCTTCTGTGGAAATTGCAAAAGTCATTTTTAGAGGGATTGCAGAATGATTGATCTTTCTAGAACATTATTTTCGGTATTTTTCCGAAACTTTCTTGTGCTATTTCTCCTAGAGTGTTTGGGAATATGTGATTCCACCAAAAATGTCTCTTAGGATGTCTGGGATCCCTCAAGAAGTTCTTTCTGCGATGTCTACTGGAGATCTTTCTGAATTCGCTTCAGTTGTCCCTTCTGGTATTTTTCATGAAGTTACTTATGGAATCGTAAAAGGATGTACAAGACACAACGGCGTAGCCAGATTTGTTTCTTGCTCACGCTCCTGAACAAACACAAGAAAGAGAATGATGGAACCAGTGGTTCCTCTCTCCATCCTCCTCATTCACATGTTTGTTTAGGAGAGTGAGCGAGAAAAAAGAAAAAGCTGGCTGACGCCGTTGGATCTACAGGAAGAACACAAGAAGGATCTACTGGGCTGCGCTGCCGGTGGAAGCATAATTGTCCCATATGTATCATGGTGTACTATCATATGGGGAAATAAAAATAAGTAGTTTGTTCCGAAAATTGTTGAAAAAATGCTACGCCGGTTTGTCACATTCTAAAAAGTGGACGCATAAGCGTCACGTTTCATTGGAAATCCTATGGAACTTCAAAATCGCTATAAAACAAAAATTAGTGCTCAAATCACCTCAAATTCAAAATCGGTTGATTTTAGAACACGATTCGGCACTTCTACTTTATAGTTAAGACAATTTACTTTTTCGAACTTTGGACGCGATTTTCTAGTTTGTTTGTTTTTGCACATGGAACATTTATGCGCCCACCAGCAGTGGGGGAATGCCAGAAGATATTTCAGGAGTAATCCAGAACGACAATCCAGAAGGCATTTCTGGATTTCCTGGAAAATATCACTCAAGGACCTGCTGGATATATACCTGACGAAATGCCCGGAGAAATGCCTAGAAACGCCTTTAGGAGACGGCGAAAGGATCTTCTGGAGAAATCGCAGAATATTTAAAGGATGAAAATCTTAAATAATAAAAAAAAAACAAAAGAAACTCCAGAAGCAATACCAGAATAAACATTTGGAGTAATTCCAAACGGATTTCACAAGCCGAGCTTGAACTCTGATCAAAATACCAATAAGTGTGGCCAATATAACATAAACTGGTCGACATATCCCTCAAAAACCTTGTCTCGTAAATTCACGAAATTTGGAAAGTCGCAACCAGAATTTGAAACTATTGGAATTAAGCCACTTCATGAATAAGGAGGAGTAGTCAGGTTATTTTCGTCCACTTCAATATCTTTCCATTTTTGAAGAAGGGTGACATAAAAAAAACTATTGAAGCATAACAAAACTGCTATACATACTCCGGAAAATGTGCTTTTTCAGTTAGAAAGTAGCAATATTATAATTGCTAAAAAAGAAAACAATAATTGGTAGCCGTCACACCCTAATGAAAGTGCTGGTTTTACCCCAAATTTGTGTAATCAGGAGACCGTTCCTATCTAGTTTCGGTCCTCAACTGCTTTGTAAACATTTTCTGTACCAAATATATACACAATTGAACATAAAACATTTAATTGCAACATCAAAAATACCTTGAATTCTCAGAAAATTCAAAAGAAATTTAGTGATTTTTTGGTAGTAGGAATTATTTCAAATATATTTGGGATTTCTGTTTAATATGTTATGTAGCTCTTACCTAATAATAGTAAGTAATGAAAGATCAAAATAGATAATCATAAGTTGATGATTTTGAGGCTATATCGGTCTCTTTCTACTCATAGTATAAGGGAGTAGAGATCAAAGTGGATAATGAAATGATAGATATGATAGAATTCGCTAGGTAGCGAACAAGTGTGAAAATTTTTATAGAAGGTGAAATTAGGCAAGTAGGCCATGTATTGAACGAATACATCGAATGCGTTCTATAAAATTTTCACACTTGTTCGCTACCTAGCGAATTCTATCATATCTATCATTTCATTATCCACTTTGATCTCTACTCCCTTATACTATGAGTAGAAAGAGACCGATATAGCCTCAAAATCATCAAGTTATTAATAAAATACGGTCGATAAATCAGCATATGATATGAAAAGTTTGGCTCAAAAAGAAAAAAGTGTTCTAACCTATAAGATCGAAAAAAAGGTAATAGGAAGAACACGCCACGATATAGACATACCTCTATGAACGGAGTGCGAATTCCGAAAAAGCTACCGATCGATAGAATTTGTGATGAAAACAGAACAATACATTAGGCAGTCGGGTGCCTGAAACTTTTGCCAGTCTTGGTAAGGTGGTATGAACCCCAGACAACCAGTAATCGTATAAGATAATGTATAAGATGATAAAGTGGAGGCCATATGCGTGCATGCCTCCATTTAGGCGCATGTAAAATGTACGCATTTCGCCTCCACTTCAACATCTTATGCAACATCTTATACGATTACTGGTTGACTGGGAACTACCAACCAAGCCGATCTGTTTAAAAGCACAGGTCGCACGGCAGAAGTTTCACGCATTCGATGTATTCGTTCAATACATGGCCTACTTGCCTAATTTCACCTTCTATAAAATTTTCACACTTGTTCGCTACCTAGCGAATTCTATCATATCTATCATTTCATTATCCACTTTGATCTCTACTCCCTTATACTATGAGTAGAAAGAGACCGATATAGCCTCAAAATCATCAAGTTATTAATAAAATACGGTCGATAAATCAGCATATGATATGATAATCATAAGAATAGTGTGATGAGTTTTATGAAAACATTGCATTGGTTGTATTGGAGTATTGGAGACATTTCTAACGGGCTTATCTCAAAGGTTTCTCGCATTAAATTTGAAAATGTGTTTGGTGATTTATTTATCACACTCAGTATAATACCAGATAATGTGAAATTTTCCCGAAAAACTTCCGAAGAAGCCAATGAAATCATCCCTAAAAAACTGTCGACATATTATCTGTCTGTAAGTATTGGTATCCGAATTAGAAGAGATTGCTAATGGTTGCCGAAGGCTTCCAATTCACAATAGAAGTCAGAACCCAGTTATTTAAAAAAAAAAGTTTCTGGCAATACCGCTATGTTTATGATGGATAATTTGCAGTTTTTTTAAGAAATTTTGTCCCTGTTGAGATATTTTCTGTCTGGCACATGCTAAGCTCATAAAGGAATATGTTTATATTGATAGATAGATACATATAAAAATGCAGTATGCGTCGTATGCTGGACCGCGCATAACTCGCGAACAGAACGTCAGATTTGGGTTTTCTTGGGTTTGTTCTGTTAGTTTTCACATAAGGAAGGTTTATGACGCATAAAACATCGAGAAATTGCGATTTTGAACTCGATTTTTCATGCATTTTCAACGGATACTCGGACTTGAAACGTCAAAAAATGCAGTAGGCCAGACAAAGTTAGTCAGGGACAGTCAGTTTATCATAGATTTCTGAGTAGTGCTTTTAAATGTCATGAATTTCACGTGACTTTGACAATAGAATATTGCTAATATCATGCTCTCCAGTGTAAAATTTCATCAACGAATTATTCTCCGAATTCAGAAAAAAAAATCTGAAGGCAACTTTTGGCAAAACTTCTTTTCAAGAAATTGTAGGAAAAACTTCTGCAGGAATTTCTGAAAAAATATATCAAGTACTTTCTGGTTCAGTAAGATTATTTTAGAAGATGAAATACAGTGGTTTTTGGGTTTTATCAGGATCAAAAAAAAATTACCGTGATATAAACGAAACCGTAAATTTGGTGAAACGAGAAAAAAATGTTAATTTTTTATTCAAAATCGTTCAGCTGCAAAATGTATAATTCATAGTTCACATTTTTTAACAGTTTTGGTGGACTGGGCAGTGCTGTACTGATTTTATATTGATTTCAGAATGTTTTAGAGCAAGTGTGATAAAAACGAAACAAAAATGGTGATAAAATCGAATAGAAAACCGTGAATTTGGGCAAGTAGTGATTAAAACGACTAGTGATAAAACCGAAACGCCACTGTATTGAATACCTTAGCCAAATTCTTGTAAAAGAAAATCCTACTTATTGCTGAATGCATACCTGAAAACTCCGAAAAGCCTTTTGGAAGGTTTCAAAACATTTAGAGCTCGTATAAAAAACACTATCGCTTTTGCCATAGAATTTTCTCGAAACTAACGACCGAAATGAAGTGAAAATTGTCATAGAAATGTTCCATGGAATACTAAAGTTGTATAATATGATTTCGAGGAAAACCGTGTTGCAATCCATCGATTGAAATTCTACTACAGGTCGGACTCGACCTGGGGAACGGAAGGTTCTATAAAGCTGAAATTTTGACATTTTGTCAAACCAACTTTGATTAGTGATTAGTCAAAATTTCAGCTTCTTACATCATTCCGTTCGCGAGATATTATTTTGAGAAGCGCTAGAACCCGACTCCGGATAATCGAGTCCGACCCGTATAACTTATCTTGAAAATACGCTTTAATTTCTTTTAGACGATTTTAGAGGAAATGACGAAGCCATTGTTTCCCTCAATATTTTGAGGTATTCCTCATGGATTTCTTGAAGTGTTTACTGCTCGGCATATTCCCTAAAGCTAATGTTATGATAAATCTTATTAGGTAATTTAGTAAAAAGGTGTGGTCGTCAAAAGACTGTTTTGTTTTTCTACTCAGCACATTCATTTTTTGCGGCCCTGTTAGTCGGTTATAGAACTCAACGCTATAATTTCACCGTTGTTTATCAGTAGTTGGCACGAAAGCCCCAAGCTTCCGATTACTAAATTATCCAAACCAAAGTTAGTCTATTTAAAATTTAAAAATGGGCCTGCGGATGGCATTTGTGCGATTGTAGGTTCCTTCTGCAGCAGTCCTTAAAATGCCGCCCACCCATCCCACAGCAAAGCAACGGCCACCCTTTTTCTGCATCGAAAGGTGCACAACGCCGGATCCCTACTACAACAATCACGCGTTCCACTGACTGTTTGATCGATGAGAGCGTAAATAAAGGCCGATATAAATAGAAAAACCGATTCACCTTGCTCGAACGATGATGTCGTGGTGTGGCGGTGGTTACGGGCGGGGTGGTTGTGTATTTTTCCGCCGCCCCTCGAAGCTCCAAAGCAGGATATAGATTGAACCAGCGGGAACCGTTTGACGAACTTGGTAAAGCCGGGACCGAATGGCGCCAGCTAAATGATTAGGGGGATTAGGGGCATAATGGACACCCTAAGCAAATGACTATGTTAGACCTGTATAACAGACAAAAACTTAACATATTATCATTTGGCTTACAACTTTAACTTGTTTCCTACGTATTTCAATCATTTACAGCAGGTAGAATGTCATTATTGTGAAGAAATAATGAATTGTAAACCGTGTGTTTTTTGGGGCTGGCAGGAAAGGTACGGGGTGAAATGAACACCCATCGGGGCATAATGGACACCCCTGCATATTTTATGCTAATTCTTTGGTTGGGCCGATGGGCCAGTTAAGTAATTTGCCTACGGCGATTAATACCACAGATATAATACTCCATCTTAGACGAGTTTACATAACATCAAAGTTAGTTAAATAAACTTCAGGCTTGAAAAATCGGATTGATTTTTTCCAAGCTCTCTAAAACGCCTAACAGTATGCAATGTGCGAACATTCATTCGTAATTGCATGTGTTCATTTCGCCCCGAATCGACTACAACATTAAAATTGTTTTTTAAGTAAATTCTGATCAAAAATAAAATACTTATTCTATTGCTAAATCTTCGTGTACATGTAGATAAGCTAACAATTCACTTGTTTTTATGGTGGACACACTCAAATACTCGTAATACCTTATTTGATGCTGCTTCAAAATTATAAGAATTTCACCATATGGAAAACATATTTCAATTTCAATGATAGTTTGGTTATTTTGGAGCAATATAAATGGTACTTTTGAAAAATGGAACCATGAATTGTTCCTTTACACTTATGCATTAAAAGTTTTACATAAAAGTCAACGGTTTCGGCAAAAACAGGGGTGTCCATTTCGCCCCGGGTGTCCATTATGCCCCTAATCCCCCTACCTGCAAACGGTGCGCCTGATTTGATTTCTCACCGGGACAATATTGGCCGAAGAACGCTATAAATCGGTAAAAAAAATAGATGTCATTGTCACTTTCGCTGCCGCCCCGTTTCGTGATAGGCCGAAAAAATATGAGAAAAATTGCTTTACCACCTATCAAACGGTCAGTCAAGGGTGCAGGAAACGGAGGGGAGTATTTTCACTTTTGATCGTTCTGAAAACTGCAGGTTATAGAGATAATGAAACTTAATTCACCTCCTTTTTTATTATGTAGGTATGTGCTTCCATACATGTAAGAAAATAGCTTCTCAGCAAAATTAGGATTTTCCCGCACTTCTTCTTCATCCTCTTTATGGCTCGACATTGGAACTAGGCCTGCCTCTCTTCAACTTAGTGTTCTTAGAGCACTTCCACAGATATTAATTGGAGTGCTTTCTTTGCCTGCCATTGCATGAATTTGTATATTGTGATGCAAGTTCAACGATACCCTATGCCCAGGGAGTCGAGAATTTTCTCGACTGGAACGAGGATCGAACCCGCCGTCTCCGGATTGGCGATCCATAGCCTAAGACCACTAGGCTAATTGAAGGCCTCGCCCTACTGGATATATAATTTAGGGACAATGGAAATTCGCGGAAAATTTTCTCAAATTTCGCGGGCTACCATTGTGAATCTCGCGGACTCATATTTTTGACCGTTTTGTTGAGAAAAACTTGAATTTTGTAAAGCGTAATCAAAAATTCATCAAAAGAGTAACAAATCTGATGAAAATCAGATGTGAGCTTAGATATAAAATGCATTAAATTTTAACCATGCAGATAAGGAATCGTAAATTACTCTACTCTGTCAAAAGCTAACAGCCAATTTCTACCAAAAAGTTTGAAAATAATAAAAATTTTTAGGGTGTTTTCTCAAATTTGCCAGAATTTGCGGCATTTCGCGGGATATTTCAAATTTCGCGGTCAAGACCCTATTTCGCGGATTTCGCGGCTTCCGCGAAATCGCGAATTTCCATTGTCCCTAATAATTATTTAAGCTGTCAAGCTGTTTTGTATATATAGAACTGTTGTTTTGTTTTTAGTATCTGATCATTGTTTAACTACTGTATGTACTTGTTTCATTTAATGTTTGTCATGTAAGCTTTTACTGATTCGGTATGTTTTCTCTACTGTTATTCATTATAAAAGATATAGGGTTTTTATGCCTAAATATTAGAGATAGCTAAACTATCTCTAATAGGCTTTTCCCTATCAGGCTTCATTGAGATGACTCACAGTAAGATGAAGCACAAAAGAATAAATAAATAAAAATCGCCTAGGTGATTTTTTCTCTATGTTTGCGCCCTCCAGACCCGTGAACAGAAATGGCGGCATAGGAGGAGTTTTTCGCATTTTCATTAAAGGGTGAGTCGTTAATTATTGTGCCACAAAACCTTCAAGTGATTCGCAAATTGTCTACAGTTAACGAAATGAAACCAAATTTTTACTGTAGTTTCGTATATGTATGTTTTTCAACTTTTTGGTATAGGTTCAAATTTAGGATGCGTTTTAGTGAAATTCACGACATTTTCAATTAACGCCCTCCATGTGGACATGTTCAGGCTCCACTTGCAACAAATAATTAAAGCTCTCTGGTTTGATTATGCGCATCGTGCCTGGTTTTCACCCAGCTCCAAGCTTATGTTCACTGACAACCGTTCCTGAAACCTATTGACGAACATTAAGATGATCCGATAATGTATAATCATCAATTGTTCCAAGGCGCTATACCATGATTTTAGATTTTAGCATGTGATTGTACAACATCTTTTTTAGAACTGTGAACTGAATTTATTCTATATCGAGCGGAATCTCACTGATAACTGCTCAATTCATTTTATGTAAACAATGGACTCTAAGGAGAAACTGTACAAATTTTGGTTGATTTTGGTGAAGTAGGAAAAAAGTTACGTTAGTTTGAAAATGGCACAATAATTATCGACTCACCCTTTAGAATCGTACATTTCATGCGCTCTCTAAAATACAAGAAAATCGTGTTTTATATATGTTTGCGTATGAAGTTCTTCCAGTTTTACCAGGTTCTCCCAAAAAATTTCTCCAAGAACTTGTATGGACAATCTTCCAAAAACTCCTCCAGAAATTCTTACAAAGTTTCCTTCAGATTTTTTTGGAATCTTTTAAAAATTTCCCTGAAGATTCCTTCAAAAATTCTTTAAAACATTCCTTCATAATTTTGTCCAAGGAAATCTTCTATGGGTTTGTTCTAAAACTAATCCAAGCATTCTATCAGAAATTACTCCAGGAGCTCTGATCCTAAAATCTATCGAAGTTTGTTTCAGAGACTCCTCTGGCGATTACTTTTCTATAATTTCTTCCAGGGAATGTTTGAGAAATTACTAGAGTACTTCTTTTAGATATTCCCTCTTGATTTTCTCCGGAAATTTCTCCAAGATTTTTTAGGTAGGTGTCTACAGGTTCCTCCTAAAACTCCACAAGAAATTTCTTTAGAAATTGTAATTCATTTTTGAAATTCATCGAATTTTTAAGATTTTCTACATGGATTTCTATAGAAATTCTTTTAAAGATGCTTCAATAAATTCTACCAGTGGTTTCTTCAGAAAGTTTTCTAGATATTCATCCAACTCGCTCATGTATTTCTTCAGTCTATCAAGGATGTGTTCAGCAAATGCTCTAGAAATTCCATTGAAAATATCCACATGAATGTGTTCAATGTGTTCATCCAGAAAAAAAGCAGCAAAAATTCCTCCAAAGATTCCTGTAGGAGTTGTACAAATTCCTCCAGAAATTTCCTCCTGACCTTCCTTCATGTTTACCCCGCAAATTTATCCGGCATTTACTCTGAAAATAACTCCAACAATTTCTCCATGAATTAAAAAAATATTCAAACAAATTTTACGGGAATTTCTACAGAAATTCTTCAAAACATAGTTAAAAAGTTTTCTTTAGGGATCTTTGCTGGCGCTTAAGTATCTATGCATTTTCAAGGTATTTCTAATGGATTTTATTAGAAATTTGATCACAGATTTCTCCAGGAATTCTTTCAAAAAAATTCTTCAAGAATTTTACTATAATTCCCTTATTTTTTTCTGGAAATTTCATTTAGGGTTTCCCGTGACGTTTCTCCAGGTATTTCTCCGGAAAGTTCTTAAAAAATGGCACCTAGGATTCCTTCAAGACTTTCCCTGGGATTTCTTTGGATATTCCTCCAGAAATTCAGTCAAAAACACTTCCCAAGATTCCACTGAAGATTTTTTCAGAAATTCCTTCAAGGTATCTTTCAGAAATTCCTGCTGGGATACCTTCTGAATTTTTTTTGAGAAAATATTTTCATCTCCAAAGATTTCATCAAAATTTTAGGGATTTCTTCAGAATTTTAACAAGGGATTTTTTCAAAAGATCTTTAGAAAGTTATCGAAAAATTTCTTTACAAATCCTGCGAGGATTGCTTCGCAGATTCTTCTAAAAGATTCTCCAAGAATTTTTGGACGATTCCGGCACAAATTCCTACAATATTTTTTATCAGAAATTGCTTTTATGGTTCCATCAGAAATGTTTCCTGTGCAGTGGCGTAGCCAGAAATTGTCTCTGGGAGGGGTTTTCAACGGTCAATGATACCGTTTTTGAATAGACATTTACATTTTGTAAAATGTAATCAGCAATTGTATTCGTAGTTTGAAAATAGCGGCGCAGCCGAAAATTTTTTCGTCGCAAAGATAAAGCGCTGTTCCACAAATTTTGGCTAAAACTCGCTTATTGTTGCACACTCAATGTTATTCTTATGAGGAGTGCAACAATTGGCGAATTTTTAGCCGTGCAACAATTGGAAAATTACCCTAATAGATTCTGGAGTAATTTCTGCAGGAGATGTTGAGAGAACATTTGGAAAAAAAATCCCGAATAACTTATAGAGCTATGCTAAAATCCCTTGGAGGAACTTTCAGAAGAACCTCCTCATAAATTCTAGAGAAATTTTCAAATAAATGCCCGAGAAAGTCCCTGTATAAGTGGAGTAATACTTGAAGGATCCTCTGTCGAATATCGAGCAATATTTTCTGAAGTTTCTGGAAAATTTTCAGAATTTCTGAATGAATCTTCGATTTTCCAAGGAAAAACTCCTGGGAAAAAAAATCTGGCGCAATAATTCTGGAGGAACTCCTTCAGAAATGTTTGAAGAAATTCATAAGCATGAGCAGAAAAGCCAAAATTGTTTGTATGGATTGTAACGGTACGCACGAACCCCCTTACGAGACGTTACGGAGGCGTTACATAGGCATTTCTGGAGATTTCGGAGGGTCTACGGTGCGTTACATGGGTTCCGTGTGGGTTTTAGGGGGATTTCGGATGCATTTCAAGAAGTTCCAGAGCATTTTCGTCGAATTTCAAAACCGTTACGGAGGCGTTACATAGGCACTTTCGGGGGGCTCGGAGAGTCTAAGGTGCGTCACTTGGGGTTCCAGGGGTTCAGGGGGATTTCAGAGGCATTCCAAAAAGCTTCAGAGCATTTTCAGCGCGTTTCAGAGACGTAACGGAGGCGTTACATAGGCATTTCCGGAGGTCTCGGAGGGACAAAGGTGCGTTACATGGGGTCCGAGGGGGTTTAAGGGAGGTTTCGGAGACATTTCAAGAAGCGTCAGAGCATTTCGGTTTCAGAGGTTATGGAGGCGTTAATATGCGTTTTCGGAATTTTTAGTGATTCCAAGGTGCGTTACATGGGTCCGAGGGAACCTGGTTTAGGCCTAGGGGGCCTGGCCTAGGATATCGGGATCCAACATCAATTCAATAAGCCAGGTCCGAAAATATTCATATGGCATGAGTATTTTTGATTTATTAGACGTGGGCCGTAACTATTCAGTTGGGAGCCACCGACTTTTGTTCCCCTGCTCCATTGGTAATTATGACTCTCGGAACGCATATTATAAGAGGATTTTCTAAAGGACTTCCTGAAAGAATTTCCGGAGAAATTATTGGGGAAATTTCTGGAGAAACTCTGGAGGAATCCCTGGAAGAATTTCTGGAATAATCCCTTGAGGAATTCCTGAAGATATTGCTGGATTAGTTGTTGGAGGAAATCTTTGATGAATTCCTGAAGGAGCTCTGGATGAATTCCTTGAGGAATACCTCCAGAAATTCAGGAGGAATCCATGGAGGAATTCGCGAAGGAATTCCTGAAGGAATCCCTTGAGGAATCCCAGGAAGAATTTCTAGAGAAATCGCTGGAGGAATCCCTGGAGAAATTCCTAGGAAAATTCCTGGAGGAATCCGTGGAAAACATCCTGGACGAATTCCGGGAAAAATTTCTGTAGGAACTCTTATGAAATTTCCTTGAGGAGTTCTAAGGGAACGCCTGGAGAAATCCTTGAGGGATTCCCGTGGAATCCTCGGGGAATTTCCGAAGGAATTTCTGAGGAACTTCCAGAGGAATTCTCGTGGAACTCCTGCAGGATTTTTCGAAACGTGCTTAAAGTAATTCTTGAGGAACTCCTGAAGGAATTCCAGCATAGCCCCTGAAGAAATTTTCAGGAAACTGTTGGGAAACTCTTGAAGAATGTCACAGGAAGTCCTGAGGCATTCCCTGCTTCTTTCTTGAGTTATGATTTTTTAAAGTAGGTAGTGTCTGTGGAAAATGTCTGTTTTCGACTGGAGTTTTCCGGAAAATTAGGTGACCCTGATTTTATTTTCAATTTAGTTCTTGTTCATATATATATATATATATATATATATATATATATATATATATATATATATATATATATATATATATATATATATATATATATATATATATATATATATATATATATATATATATATATATATATATATATATATATATATATATATGAATATATGAAAAAAAACTTTCATCAAATTCTGAGAACCTTCGTACTAATTTGTGCGATAATAAAAAAATCCCCCGTTGTAAAAATATTTGGCAATTTTTTACATCATTTTCTTTCAGGAATTACATTTTTTGCGAACATCTCAAAGAAAAGTGTTGATTATCTGAAAGAAGACGGACGTACATAAATACTTATATGATTTTCAGAGTGTAGCCAGTTGTGGTTGTTGCCAGATATTGTGAGCCTAAGTCACAGTCTAGTAATAGCCATGCTTGCTAAGTGAAATTCAAGAGTTCCGCGGTATCATAGTACTGCCGGTGGTCTTGGGCGTCATCCATGATACGAATCATCTATCATCGCTGCGCCAACATATGTATGAACGTCCTCTTTATAGTTTCTATGGTGGTAAGCCTATGGCGACAACAAAGATTCGGAGATGCAGTCAAATGTTCATAGTGATTGGACGATGTGCTCCTCTTACGAATGGTGCCTGAAAAATGCTTTACCTGTTTAGCATTGCGGTTTGCGGGCCTCGTGCGAAGGTGTAAAATGGTTGATTGAATAAGTGGTGTTGAACGATGATGTGATGCATCGCGATGTATCCGAAATAGTTAAATTTTGCACAAGTGACCATGGTCATTACGGGAGAGGTCTTGAGTCGGCCATTGAAATTTAAATTGAGTGGGCGTACCGAAGTTGGACATCAATGACAAATAACGTATTTAATGAGGTTCTCAACTGCGTCGTAGATTTTTTGGTAATTCAAGTCCCCGCACTTTAATCGCTTTAGTCAATATCTGTTTCCTTGACTGCAATGACAAGTGTGCCTTCTGATCGTTATTAATACTTCTCTTGAAAGGCCTTCTGTCTTGCGTAAGCCCTTGGACTTTTCTCCGCATACAACGCCAAGCTACCATAACGCTGCGGGAAAGCAATGATTTTTTCCGGCCGACCATGACCATCTCCTCTTCAGTCAGCATGAAATCTACTGATCATTTAGCGCGGTGAAACGCGATTAGGGAGTAGAGCACACCACCCGAGCAAAGGCGGATAAGAAAATGATAACAAGTTCTGTTACCTGGTTATCATTCGTTTGATAATTGAGTTTGTTATCATTTAGGTTGAATTAAGAGCCAACATAACAAAAATGATAACTCATATTTACTTCTCGAATACCAAAATGATAAGAAGTTAAGTTATCATTGAGTTCAAGTTGATAACTAATTGTGTTATACAATATTTTGTTCAACATTTCATTTAGTTATCAACATTAAAAAATACATGTGACTGATAACTGGTTTTGTTATCAATTAGTTATCATTTAGAGCTATTTTATCGACCAAAATAGAAAAAAATCTACTTTACCGACATCGTCACCTATTGAAAAAAGTTTCTTTTAACTTACAACCAATGTTTTCGACTATGTATTGCGCCCAGGCGGGTCTCGAACCCTGATCGAGTGATTGCCGGTCGCAGCCGATAGCCCCTATACCAGCAGGACTCATTGAGAGTGAGAGTAATAAAAGGCTACGCTTTCGTACTGCAGTCACATTGTAGGTGGAAAGCGGAATCTATTTTTAGATTCGAGGTTCATCAGACTCTTAGTTTTGGGAAAGCTTTGAAATGTGCGTTTGGAAACAGATAACATATTTTGTTATCATTTAGTATTTTTATGTTATCGCAATAGACCAAAATTATCGATAACTAAATTTGTTATTATCTGGTTATCATCAATTGTAAAAGATGATAACAAAAATAACAAAGTGATAACACCGATAACACAGTTTATTATCAAAGTGATATCACTTTGTTATCCGCCTTTGCTCGGGCACCCCGTCGGCGTCGGCCGTGGTAAGCAATCTGTTATCATTCGGACGATCAAAGCTATTCATTTGCTTTTGCCTCCCTCGATTACGGCACGGATGAAGGTGCCGACCAGGGCCGGGAGAGACCTTACGTGAGAAAACAGCAATAAATCTGTGCGAGTTGTAAATGCTTACCGCACTTTTCGTCGGTTTGGTTCCATCAAGCTGAAAGCTGGTGCACGGGCGTGGCTGTTTAGTCAGTCAGCAGCCAGCGGCCAGTGGAAATTATCCTCAAGCAGAAAGGGTGGGCAAACCTTCGTTTTCATTAGTTTTCACCCACAACACAACGTGTGCAGGGGCGCATGAAGTTACGGTTTCTTTGGGTTTAGCTTGCGTGCTTTTATTCGGGAAAACATGACATTTTATTTTTGAATTTTATTGTATTGCTTGATTATTTGGCGTTATAATATCTACAGCAACTCCTCCAAGGACTTCTCAAGGAATTTCTCCAAGAATTCATCCAGGAATTCCTCCAAGAATCCCTCCAGGAATTCCAAAAACTCCTACTGGACCTTCCCTAATGGGGCACGTTCGGTGTAGTACTAGATTTGTAGTAATGAGCTGAATTTTAGTATGGTGAGAAGGTCAATTCTCTGTTTCTGCAATGAAATGGTGCAAAAAGCGTGGGTATTATGATTCCTTACCTAATTTGATGCTGTTTGAGCAAAACTTTGGACAACTATGTTGTTTATGTTGCAAGAAATGGAGAAAATAACAACACTGTTGCCCAAAGTTTTGCTCAAACAGCATAAAATTAGGCCAGGAATCATAATACCCACGCTTTTTGCACTATTTTATTGCAGAAACGGAGAATTTACCTTCTCACCATACTAAAATTCAGCTCATTACTACAAATCTAGTACTTCACCGATCTGTCCTATTGATTGATTGATTTGTCTTTATTAAAGAGACTTTCAGCCCTTGGCTGGTTCGTCTCTACACCTTCCCCAAGAATTTCACCAAAGAATCCTTTAAGTTTTTTGCCAAGAATCCCTTCAGGAATTTCGTCAGAAATTCCTCCAGGGATTTAAAAAAAGACAATTACACCGTCTTCGACCTTACGGCCTCTACAGACTGAACAGTACAAACATTTGACAACGGACAACACATATAACACCCAGTGCACTGCAGTGGCCCAGTGGAGAATTTTCCGTTTGACGAAAAGTTTTCCCCAACTGGAGCGGGAATCGAACCCACACTCCGATGCTTACGAGACACCTAAACGACTGACGCCGCTAATCGCTCGGCCACAGAAATTCCTTTCATAACACAGCGTAACAAAAAATAACTTTTGGTTTGTCTCAAGAGCAAACTTATGTGTCTCCGCAGGATTTTGGGCCGCTGAATCCGAATCCGGGCTCAGATTTGCTCCAACACGTCACAATTTTGAGCTATACCTCAATTTATAGGGCAAAATATGCGATTTTGGGCTTTTTTGACTGCAAGTTATTGCGCATGGAAATATTTTTTTTAAGCAATCAAAAGGTTAATTGGTCAATTAACATCTAAATTAACGACTCTTGCAAAACATTTCGTTTTACAAAATCGAATTTGATTGATTAAAAAATATTTCCATGCTTAAAGGCTTGCAGTCAAAAAAGCCCAAAATCGCATATTTTGCCCTATAAATTAAGGTATAGCTCAAAATTGTGACGTGTTGGAGCAAATCTGAGCCCGGATTCGGATTCAGCGGCCCAAAATCCTGCGGAGACACATAAGTTTGCTCTTGAGAAAAAAAATGTTGCGCTGTGTAATTCATTCAAAAAATCCTCCAGAAATTCCATTATAAATACCTCCTGCTCCTAGATTCTTCAGCGAACCGCAAGAAATTCCTCGCGAAAATACTCCTGGGACAGCTCTAGGGATTCTTCCGAGAATTCCTTCAAGGATTTCTCCAGGAACTGCTCCGAGACTTCTTCCAAGAATTTCTCAAGGAAACACTCCTAGAATAACGTTAAATTGTTTTACAAAAATTCCTCCTAGATTTTTTTTAAGAATTTCTGCATAATCCGTTCAGGAATTTCTCTAGAAATTATTTCAAGAATTCCGACAGGAATTCTAATAAGAATTTCTGCAAGATCTGCTCCAATACTTCTGTCAAAAATTCCTCTAAGAATCCCTCCAGAAACTTGGCCAGGGATTCCTTAATAAATTTCTCTAGGAATACCTCCAGGTATTTTCAATAAATACCTTCAGAAATCCTTCAGAAATTCCTGCAGAAAAGCCTACAGGAATACCCCCAGGTGTTCCACCAAGAATTCCTTCAGGAAGTCCTCCAAGAATTCGTCCAGGAATTATTCCAAGACAACCGCCAAGAACTCCTTCAACAATCCCTTCCAGAATTCCCTTCCATGAATTCCTTCAGGAATACCTCCAAGAAATCTTTCAAGAATTCTTCCAAGGAATTTCTCCAGGAATTTCTTGAAGATGTTTTTCAGTAATTCCTCCAAGAATTCCTACAAGAATACTTCCAGGAATTTCTACAAGAATTTCTTGAAGAAATATCTGGAGAAAACCCTGGAGGAATTCCTGGAGTACTTTCTGCAAGAATTCATGTAGTAATTTGTGAAGGAATTTCCCAAAGAATTTGTGATTTCCTGTGAGAAAATCCTAAAGTATTTTTCGCAATAACTGGAATTGAAGGAATTTCAGGAGAAATTTCTGTAGTTATTCCTACCGCAATTCTTGTAGAAATTCCTACAGTTATTACCGAAAGAATGCCTGAAATAATTATTGTAGGAATTCCTGGGGAATTTACCGGAACAATTCCTAGACGATTTTCTGTACTAATTCCAAGAGAAATTCGTAGAGTACTTTCTGGAGAAATTCCTGGAGTAATTCCAGAAGGAACTCCTGGAGTATTTGCTGGAGGGATTTCTGGAATATACCCTGGAGTATATCCAGGAAGAATTCCTGGAAGAATCCCTAGAAGAATGACTGATGGAATTCCTGGAAGAATTTCAGGAGAAATCCCTGTGAGGAATTCCGGGAAGAACCCCTGTTGGAATTTCTGGATGTATTCCGGGATGAATTCCTGGAGGTATTTCTGGAGGAACCCCTGGAAGAATTTCTGGAGGACACCGAGGAGGAATTTCTGAAGGTATCCCTTGATGAATTCATAGATAAATTAGCAGTTATTCATGGAGAAATTCCTGAAGGCATTCTTGGAGGATTTTTTGGAGAAATTACCCGCGAAAAATACCCGGAGGAATTACTGGAGTAATCCCTGGAAGAATTCCTGAAGGAAACTCTGGAGGAATCCCTGGATGAATTCTTGAAAAATCCCTTGAATCCTGAAGAAATCCCTGGATTAGTTGTTAGAGGAAATCTTGGATGAATTCCTGAATGAGCTCTGGAGGAATACCTGAATAAATTCCTGGATGAGTCCAAGAAGGAACTCATTGAGGGATTCGCGAAGGAATCCCTGAGGGTATTCCTGAAGGAATCTCTGAAGGAATCCCTGGAAGAACTTCTAGAGAAATCACTGGAGGAATCCCTGGAGAAATGCCTAGGAAAATTCCTGGAGGAATCCCTAGAAGAATGACTGATGGAATTTCTGGAAGAATTTCAGGAGTAATCCCTGTGAGGAATTCCGGAATGAACCCCTGCTGGAATTTCTGGAGGTATTCCGGGATAAATTTGTGGAGGAATTCCTGGAGGACACCGAGGAGGAATTTCTGGAAGAATCCCTTGAATCCTGAAGAAATCCCTGGATTAGTTGTTGGAGGACATCTTGGAACTTTGGAGGAATACCTGAATGAATTCCAGGATGAGTCCAAGGAGGAATCCATTGAGGGATTCGCGAAGGAATCCCTGGGGGTATTCCTGAAGAAATCCCTGGAAGAATTTCTAGATAAATCACTGGAGGAATCCCTGGAAAACTTTCGGAGGAATCCCAGGAGAAATTTCTGAAGGAACTCTTGGGGGAAAATTTCCTTGAGGAGTTTCAAGGAAACGCCTTGAGAAATCCTTGGCAGACTCCCGTGGAATGCTCGGGGAATTTTCGGAGGAATTTCTGAGGAACTTCCGGAGCAATTCCCGAACTCCTGCAGGATTTTTTGAAAGGTGCTCGAAGTAAGTCTTGAGGAACTCCTGAAGGAATTCCAGCATAGCCTCTGAAGAAATTTTCGAGATACTGCTAGCATAATTCTGAAGAATTTCACGGGAAGTCCTGAGGCATTCCCTAGAAACTCTAAGAGGTATTCTCGGAGAACATCACGATGAATTTCTGAAGGACTTCTGGAGAAATTTCCGAGGAACGTCTGGAGGAATTCATGGGTAATTTTCGACACTTCAAAATATCATAAAGATCATTTGTATGTCAGTGGATGCACAAGTAACACAAAGAAATACTCTACGTATTATGAGATGGGGTAATCGTGAAAGAATTAAGTACATCGATAAAGTAAAGAGATACAAGAGTAGAACTTGTACCCAAGCAACACACATGGTTACAAAACAGTCACGGCAGCGTATGTAAGGGTTGCGCAGTAAATCACAGTGGCTTCAATGGATTTTTTGCAATTTCGTGAGTATATTTCAAGGATATACCCCAAGGCATTTAGTTTATGACGTGTTAGCAAGATAATTGATATTTGTGAAATTCAGAGAAGTATTATAAAAAAAATGTCCCGATAAGAAGAAGCGATGATAAACAAATTTATTTAAGAAAAATGTTTTTTGTAAAAACTCAAACGTAAGTGTTGCGGTGAAATATATAGAATCCATTCGCAAGGTGGGACGGCATGGATGGCATCACTGATATGAGTACAATGCTGATAGGGCAGTGATGATGACGAGGAGGGATCAGTGGAAAAGGATTGGATTGAATTGTGTTTAATAACAAGCATATGTTGAATTGAATATTGAAAATTGAAGAAGTAGATGGACTAAGAAATTCATTAATTTTAATTAGTAGCAACCGTGAAATAAACAGAAAGTGTGCTGCGACTTCTCCTGTGTAAACACCAACAGAGCGATATTGGGTATTTGGATTGATGGTTCACGAATGAGATAGGCCAAGATTCACGCGCTGCGTAAAGTCAGAAATTGTAGGATAAAATTCTACTAAGGACGGCTCATTCGGTGTAGGACGAAATATTGGCGTATAGGGTGACCAATCTTTTAGCATATCTCCACCAAAGACCCGGTGTGTGAGGCTCAGAAGACCCCGAAAACTCCCCCTACAGTAAGCTAGATTAGCAGTTTTGAAAATATGGCACAGAATTATTGTTGGAAATGTTCAAATTATTGCATAAAATGTCATGAAAAAATTAAGTATATTGGTTTTCTCCGTTGAGATAAAGACGTGCCCTAATGCCTGTGGAGTATACCTGTTTGTTACTAGCATTACTAAATGAGTTTTGAAGACTACTAAGTGAAAGAACTGCAAGAAGTGTCAGAATTTTTGTGCCCTGTTTATTTAAAAGCAGATGTTCATACAAAAATGCAAGATATGGTCAAACAATTGGCTTATTTCATTCAATATGAAGAAATATAATATAAATGAGTCTTAGTTTTGAACCCCATTCATTTTAAACATAATTTATTTGAAAAGAACGTCTAAATTATGAAACAAGTAGTTGATGCTAGAAATTTTAATACTTTCGGCGCCATTTCCCGAAATGTGAGCCGTCCAATGTATGTTATTTTAGCCAGAATACAGTCTAGAAGATATTGGGAGCTAGTAGAAGACGTAACAGTAGTAAACGCTGTGATTTATGCAAGTGAAACCATCATATTTCATCAAAACAATACTTAACTACGTGATTTTTTGATGGTTTGCGTTATTTTTATCTGTCAAAAACATTGTTTTTCGTAAATTTTCAACCTGCACTCGTCATGAAACTTTCATTAGATTATTTTAAAACACTTCCGATGAAAATAACTACATCAAATCTCAATTTTGAAACATTTACAATATTATGACATTGATTGATTTGTCTTTATTAAAGAGACTTTCAGCCCTTGGCTGGTTCGTCTCTCCCTATATTATGACATATTTATATGAGATGCATGTGAAATAAATATGGCAACACTTCCAAAAACGATCTAATTCATGATTTACAAGTCGATCTATAATGCAGGTCACCATACAAAATGATTTTGTTGGATATTTTTCGAAATTTGTTAGTTTTTTTTATTATGGAATTAAAAAAAAAATGTACAGCTAAACGAATGTCTAGGCAAAAAATGACATTTTAAGGGTTTTTACCCTCGTTTTTGTTTCAGTGTTTATGTTAGTGTGATGTATCACATTTTTATTAAACAGTACTAGATATGCTATCACTACGGTAAAAAAGTTTTATCATAAAATCTTTTGTATGAGTTTCCTGACACTTTTTTGAAAATTTTTTGGCCTCGGCTAAACGAAGAAAAACAAGAGTAGAGCCTGTAGACCTTGAAGGTCCTAATTCCAGAATAGTTTGGATATCTTATGAATGTACCAAAAGCATTACATCTGTGCACTGAGGTGCCATCAGCAGTATATGTAGACTACATTCCACGATTTGTTTACAACTAAAGCATGATACAGTATGTAGACATCGTAACCCAAGCTTCAAAGTGTATTGGAGGCCATTTGTATTTCACGAAGTGTCCAAGTAACACAATATCAAGTTGCTCATAGCATTGCGAGGTCCAATGGACATCAACGTGACTAACTTTCTTGAACAGAGTAAACACAAACGATGGTAGATGTTGTAGATCTTAAGAAAATGAATTCCAGAGTAGTTTGGATGACCTAGATCACCCAACTCATGTACTATAAATTTTCTAGAGATGCTTTGGATTTGTGTCACAAACTTCGGAGTATTTTGGAGGTTGTGGTATTTCCTATTTCCAGGGCGAATCCCTTTTATCGTCTCTTTCCTTGCAGAGCATTCAGTCGTCCCCAAAGTTGGGGCGCAGATTGGACGTAATTGATATGGTCTAGGAAGGTGGTCCAGGAAGCATCCTTTGCTCCTCGAATAACCTACCTGTAGTTGTTTCGAACCTCATGCCATTCATCCGCTATTTTCTCCCAATTCGTATGTTCAGTGGGGAGTCGCTTCAGACGCCTGAGGGCTTTTCGATGTGCTTTTATAGATTTCTTTACTTCGTCGGAGGAGAGCATTCCGGCCTGGATTAGGGCTAGTTCGGGGTATCGTGTTCGCCGCTATCTCTCCAATGACAGAGGAGAGATCCAGTATATCTTCTAGGGAGTTGGTACATAGACATGATGGCTGTTGACGGCACCGAGGATCAGTATAGGTTCGGGAATCTTTTTGAGACTTCGTCAATCCTTTTCTTTTTAAGTCTGGCACATTTCGGCAGGTACAGAGATGCGACGGATAGCGGGAAAGGCCACGTGATCCGTGCCGCAATTATAGGTAGGTCGTCGTTCAGATCTATAAACTCCGACTATAGTTCCGTGGCTATTCCCAGTGCAACCGAGTGGTAGATGTTCTTATAATAATAAAATAACATGCAGAAAAATACCTGGCCTGATCGGAATGCTGGCTACGCCCTTGACTGGAAACCTTCTGCTAGCATCCAATTCAAAAACATCAAACCAACCCATTTCCTTCTCGCCAAAAATGCCCATTTAGCACCCAAGGCCGTTGATTTTTTATTACGACAATTAAGAGCCTTCAATTTTTAGATGGAGCATCCAAAACCCGCGAATTATGACGTGAGATGATGGCATTACGCGCGCGAACTAACCGTTCAAGTGCTGAAGTGATGAGACTCTTCTCTCCTCCTTTCTGTTATTGCGCCATCTCATTTAAATCAACCGCCTTTCGCGGGGCGTCTTTCATGAACTGCATTGCATTGGCGCGAACTTCGTACAAATGCACCGGCGAGGTGCGGGCGATCCCACCAAACCAGTAATTAAATTTTCGGTTGTCCAATTTCCATGTGGTCAGCCGACAGGGCTGGCTGCGCCGTGCTTTCTCTCCGCGGAGTTTAAATTGTTAGGAAAATAAAAATATTAGCTAAATATAGCGTGTAGCGTATCGTGTCGCTCCAAAGCCTACCTCTGGATGATGACGCAATTGGTTGGTCATTGTTTCTGATCGTGGGCAGTACTGATTATTTCATCTCGTTAATATTGGTTTATTATTCCGAGCTCATCGGCAGCAACGAGTGCTTGCTTGTGTTGAACGAACAGTTTGAAAAATTATCCCATATCGCGGGCATCGTAACAATTTCTCAACACTATTGTTTGTCTTGCTTTGCAGAGGAACCCAATTACCTACTACCGTGATTCGGCGAACGACACCGATGAGGAAGAAATACCCATGGCGGAGCTGGGAAGTGTCAACGCAGACGACGGGGCAGTATCCGAAGATGAAATCGAGATCCCGATATGGATTCGTGGTGAACCACGCTTCGTGGCAGGAATCAATGATGCTACGACGTGCAACAATATCATCCAAGCGCTGATAGACGACGAACTGCAGAACGGGAACTACAAGCAAGGTATACAATGTAAACCATTTCATTTCTATTTTGTAAGGGGCAATCCATGAAGTTCGTGACGCTTATAGCATGCCTAGTAGAGCTTTAGTTTTTAGTTACTTTGTCACTCTTATCTCGTTAAAAGTCCTTTGTAGAGTGACTCTAGTGTTATATCTTTTTTCGTCTGTAGAGTATAAGATCCATACGAATTGTCATAATTTTGTAAGGACAAAAGTCTACGAAGGGGCAGTAAGCTCTGTTATCACCAAATATAAGTGTTTATGGACGCCTATGACGCCTTTCCTTATTAAACGTTTCTTGAGTAACTTTTAAGGTTTTGCTACTAACTTCACAAAAAATACAGCTTGTGTCATACATTTTTTTCACTCAATTGTACCGAAATTTCATCTGGAAACTACTAGAAAAGCTTGATAAAATGTCTTATATGGGTTCAGTAATGTTCCAAACAATTCTCGTTAAACAAATAGAATTCCAGAGATTTTTTCTATTATTTTCTAATTCCAGGGGTTTTGGGCTATTTCTTAACATGGTAATCATCTCGATAATATAAGGATTTTTGAACGGGAGTGTACATTTTTTAAATATACAGTAAAGTAATAATACACCAAATACTTTGGTACATGGGACAATACGTACTCATTTTCTTTAGCAAATATCTAAGCACATAAAAACGTGACTCATTTCATCAAATACACATTAATTACATTACTCCATATTTTTCTTTCTTTACTTTTTTCGGATCCTGGCCTGGCGACGTCGTTCGCCTCAGCAGATATCGCAGTGTCACGTGATGTCAGCGATTATGTGATAACGGAACGCTGGCGTGAGGTAGAACAAGTACTGGCTGGCGACACACGAATACTCTCGATTTGGACCGCATGGGGCGACGCCAAGAATGAGGTAGGCACCTACCTATAGGTACTCGCGGCAGTAAAAAAAACTAGGTTCAATTAAAATCAACCAGCACACGCGAGTTTGCTATTGCCATTACCATTATTTGTCCCCCTCCCATCCAGCTCCCATCCCATATGCACACACTACTGTCGTCCTGCGCAACCGAATTTCCGTGACGGACGACCAATTTACGATCCAATGTGTTTTATAAAATATTGTTTTATTTCGAGTAACAAAATGTCACCCTTATCTTTACGTTTCGTTCGTTTTTATTTCTTTGCGCAGGTTCAATTTCGTCTGAAAATCAATAAAGCCAACCTGGAAAGCGCCAAATCGAACAAGGTACAGACTTTGAGCTACTTATATTCATTCATCACGTTTCATTGAACGAGTATTACCAGAACAGGATATTTAGTTTCTTTGTTTGTCTTTCTTATCATCTAGGATTCCAAATCAAAAAAGCAGAAGGAAAAAATCGGTCTTATAAATCGAATGATGAGGAAAGTGCTCAAGCAAGGCGAGGCTATCCAAAACCACCTGTCGATGATGAGGTAAATCCTTTATGATTGAACGTACATACCTACATAGTTTCAACTTTCTATTGATGGGCCTAATTGTGCTTTTTCCCAAGATAGAAAAAATAGAATCACAAAATTATAGAATTTTTCTAAATATTTGTTCAGTTAATTCACCAATAATTCTATCATTAATATCTGTGAGCAGAGATGGCATAGATACACTGATAAACAGCTCTGCGTACACATCTTTAAAAGAATGTGCGCCGCTCTGTTTTGCTACGAATGCGGACCGACAACAAACACACATCGCTCAGCCGTAAAACTTTGCGTGAGAGTGCGTATGTGTAAGGCCGATGACATAGTAAGGCGGCGCGTGAAGCGATGCGCAACGCGTTTGTCGATCAGCTTTCATACACGCGTCGAGCAACGCGAAGCATGCCACAGTGACGCGCTTTGTGACGCGTATTCGAAGCAAAATTACCGATGCCCACCACCATAATCACAACCATCAGCATAACGAGAACTCTCAAACCACGACCAAACTCACACCTGACTCAACCCCGTCATGACGAATTCACTCAAACAGCACACACCACACACCAGGCGCACAGAATCATGAGACGGTCCTAGCAACCATCAGTTCCCCGTACAGTAACTTGTGCATGCACGCGCGTGAAAGCACTCGACGGAATGGTTTGACGCAGCTGCCGACGCTGTGATTCGCGTTCACTCTGACTGGTCAACGCGTCTCACCATGCGTTTTGCACTGGCGCTTACAAAAGCTGTTCGAACGCAAACGCGTCGCACTGCGCTTCGCTTCACGCAACTCTCTACTATGTCACCGCCGTGACTGGTCAACGCGTCTCACCATGCGTTTTGCACTGGCGCTTACAAAAGCTGTTCGAACGCAAACGCGTCGCACTGCGCTTCGCTTCACGCAACTCTCTACTATGTCACCGCCGTAAGTTGCCGCACCAGCTGTGCGAGACGTCGCAGAGCTCACACTTCTTCTGCGTGAGCTTCGCTCATTTCTAGTAGTGTGCTACACATCTGAGCTGTCTGAGCTGAGAGTTGTAGGCTCTCGGCAGTACAGAGTAGCGCAGCGCTGCGATGTGAGCTGTGTGTTGGACTGTACTTTCTCCTGCTTGCCTGCGTTCACCGTCGTGCACGATGCGACAACGATGCCGAGCGCGTGCAGTCGGACCGCGCAGAAGATAATTCTTTTCACCCACTCTTTCTCATCATGAAGGCTGTGTGTAATGCGTATTTTTTATCTTCTCACTTAGCGCTCTGAGGAGCATGCCATCTCTGTCTGTGAGGATTCATGTTCAAAGAATTAAGAAATGCCTGAAAGAATTACTACAATAAATTCTCCAATGCTTCCTTCGAGTTAGATATTCTTCTAAGATATTACATCGGAATTCCGCCAGAGGAAAAGTAGTCCTTCCGAGAAGGTGAGAAAATCTAACGAATTATGTATGCACTAATTGAATTACTGAAGAACAAACAATATAAGGCAAGATTTGTGAACATTTTTCCTGGAAAATAAAAAGAAATCTGCCAACAGCCAGCATCGAACCAGCATATTCAATTATTACTGATGAAATTACTGAAGAACAAAAACTGATATTGGTTTGATTGATTTAAGAGGTAAACAATCAGAAATAATATTAAAATGTAGTACATATGGAGAATTGCTCAATAGCTCGTTAAGATATTACAAGATGAAAACGATATCAGACAAGATTTATCGACCTTTTACTTGAAAAGGTAAAAAAAGGCCAACATCCAGCATCAAACTTACGACCCTAGGATTCACAGGCGATGATGCTTACCACTTAATTTCTTGATTTTGCTGACCAAGCCATGTTGAAATTACACTATTGCAAATGCTTTGACATTCTGCACAATGCCATGTGCAAAACAGAAACATGTGCTCGATGAACAAATTGAAATTTGAATTATGAAAATAAATCCACGTACACCGGTGAGACTCGAACACACGACTCCCAATTCGCTAGACGGGCGCTTCTATTCCTTCAAGCTACGGAGTCACTCAACTATCTCCGTTGTCAGTAAGCGTAGAACATAACTCGATTTCACAATCGCACATGGTTTTGCTTCTTTACACAATCCAGATACCCTTCGGATTGGATTAGATGAATTTCTAGCACAGTGTTTCCCAAACTTTTTAGTAGTATCGCCCACTAGCGAAGAATCTGGGAAGTGGCAAGTCTCAACACATTTTCACATGAATTGAAACGTTTATTGTAGGCGCTTGAAATTTTGATTTTTTCTAAAATTTCAAACTCACTTTAATTAAAAAGCGCCTATAAGAATACGTTTGGAAAGTATCTTTGAAATATCCCCCCTCATAGACCGTGTGATAAATTACACCAGAAACGTACTATTGACTCCCTTTGAAGATCGAGAATTTCATCAAAATTGCGTACAGGACTTCATACCAGAAATTAACTGCTCAATAGTTTATTTAGTTTATATTCCAGTTAATAGAGAAATTCCTCCAAAAACACATGTAGCAGACATTTTATTTTTAAAGAACTTTTCCAGAAAGGCCTGAGATAGATCAACAAAAATCGTTTCTATCCAACAGTTTTGGATTTATTTTAAAATTGTGTCGATTCCTGGCTATGTTTCAAATCAAAGTTTTTCAAAGATCATAAAGTAATGAAAACATCTGGGAATATTTTAATGTTTGAGTAATGAAACCTGGACTTGTTTCTTCATACAATTGATCGCTTTTAATAATTGAAAAAATCGACCCCTTTTGAGTATTTTCGCCCCCATATTTTATTTTTCTAATTTTCACTCCCCTTAACTTGACCTAGGGCGGCGAATTCGCCCACTTTGGGAATCACTGACCTAGCACATACACTGTTGTGCACATGTATGTCAAAGCGGGAGAGGAAATTATTTTGTCATGAAATTAAATGTCATGAGCTTCAGGCACAGTATCCCAATCACTTATTGGTATGACTTGTCAGTGTATCGTCTAACTCTCATCCATGTTTTTTTTTTCAGGACATCCTCCAAATATTCCTTTCATGATTTTTCCTCGAAAGTCAAGCATGTCTCCAAAGATTCTTCAAATATCTCCTCCAGAGATTTCTCCAAGGATTTATCCGAAGACGGCTAATAACACTAGTTTACAGCATTTTTGAACTCGGTAAGCTGATGAACATTTTTGGTGTAGAATCATGCCCTGAGTTCGAAAACGCGAAGGAAAAAAATTACAGTAGAGCGGAAATTTTTTCGACTTTCCATACAAGGTTGATGATTTGAAATCGATTTTTGTTCTATTTTTAAGCAAAGTCGCTCACTTCAAACATCTCATTCTCCGTAATCAATGCTCCGATTGAGCTGAATTTTTTACTGTAACTCGCCTACATATGATATGTCAAAAAAACGTCGAGAAAGAATTTTTCAGTTGTTTTTTTCTTATTGAAAAAAATATATTTCTTCAAAAAATTTTGGGAATTTTGCTAAAATTTAAGGAGATCGTCCCTAAAACTCGCCAATATCTTGAATTTCATCAATCTGACGCAAATCCTGTATTCAGATGATCGAATGGTATTGTATTCAGCTTTTAATTTATGGAAAAAGATTTAAAATTGGTTGAACAAAACGCAATATATTTGAATTTCAGTAAATTACATATTTTGAAAAGTTACAAAACTCAATATTGAGCTAAAACTCAAAAACTGTTCTACTTTAAATTTTTTGAAGGTCGGTTTCGAAATCAGCACTAAATTGTGCTTCAAAAATTTTGCTCGTTGACAGAAGTTCACGACTTTCGTTTTATTTTGTAAACTTGTGTAACAAGACAGACATCTACCCTCTTGCTCCATATACCTTGGGAGCTACAAGCACACTAGCGCCACAAACGACTTCAGGGAACAACATCATGAATGAGTGTGCATGCGATGCTACCATTTCCGTGTACGTATTTGCATGTACACGCACACAATCATGTTTTAATGTTCCTGTGAATCGTTGAGGGCGTTTCAACCATGTCGCCTGCAACAGGGTGGGAGCTGGCTGTCTTGTTATTAGCCGTCTTCGATTTATCTTAGCATTATCAAGCACTCATCACTCATCTTGAAGATTTTTTTTTCCAAAATATCCTTCAGAAATTCCTCCAAAGATAGCTTCAATAATTATTCCAAGGATTTTTATGGAGTTTATCTAAGGTTTTACTAAGAAATTCATCCAAGAATTACTCCAAGGAATTTTCAAAGAATCCATTGAATATTAATTCAAAAAATTCTCCAATGATTCCTACAGAATGCATAGAAATTCTTTCGAAAAATCCTTCTTGAATTTCTGCAAAGAATTCTTTAAAATCCATCTACTCTAGGAGTTTCTTTCAGGAATTTTTGCCAGCATATTTCTCAAGAAACTTTTCGTAATATTTCTATTGCAATTTTTAATAGGACTTGTTCAAAATTCTTTCGAAAAACCTTTTGAAAAATCATTAAGTTTCCATCAAGCATCTTAGTAAAGCCCAGGATTTGTTACTGATTCATCCAGAAACTCCTGCAAAAATCGTTTAACCCTCTTAAGATGTTGAGCTAGACGCAGCACGATAACGTGGTGCACATTCAGCGAGCCTGTCTGGGTCATATTGACCCCAACATCCTACTAGGGTTAAAATATTTCTCTGAGGATTCCTGGTAGGGTCACCTTGCGCTTAGTGATCTTACGCTCCCAAATTCATTATATTCGAAACCAAAGCGGTTACGACTCCGATTGATTCCGTATGTTTTATTATCATTTGTGCTTCTAACAAAAATACAAAAATAAGAAAACAGAAAAGAATGGGAGCGTATATGCTTAGGAAAGGAACAGCAATACCCTATCATAAAAAAAATCAAATAATTTCTTTAGAAATTTCTCCAAGGATTCTTTTAGGAACTCTTAAGGAATGCCTCAAAGCACCATTTAAGTGATTAATGCAAGGCTAAGATTTCATAGAGGATATCCATCGGGAATTCTTCAAGAATCGCTTCAAGAATTCCAACGGGATTTTTTCCAAGGATTCCTGACGTTTTTCTACAAAAAAATCTCAAGAAAATTATCAAAAGATTCTTTCAGAACTCGTTCAAAGATCTCAAACTCTTACTTTTGGAGTTTTCCCAGGGATTGCTTTAGGAAATCTACCAAGATTCTAAAGGAATTCCTTGAAAAATGTCTTTACAAGTTCCTTCCAAAACTCCTTCAGAAATTTTTCCAAAGATTTCTTTAGTATGTATTTCAAGCAATATTCATCTTGCGATTTCTCCAAAGATTCGTTCAGAATTTATTCAGGTATTGTCTTTGAACTTCCTAAAATGATCTATCAAGCAATTCTCCAAGTATTCCATTAGAAATTTTATACCTGATTTCCCCAGGAATTTTACTAATAATTTTGTATAAGAGATCCTTCGGGAATTTGTTCATGCAAGTATTTCTTCATGTATTTCTAAGATTCTTACACAAATTCCTCTCAAAAAATATATAGGAATTCCTCCAGAGGATCCTTTCAGTGTTTTTGCTAGATATGCATTAGAAATTCTTCCAATAATGCTTTCAAGGATTTAGGAATTCCTCCAAAAAAGGAAGTATTATTTCAAGAATTCTGATAGAAATGTCTCCAAAAATTTCTACTGGAATTCCTTCAATGAATGCTTTACGGATTCTTCCAAAGTATCCATCACCATTTATTCTATACATATATTTAAAGATTTCTTCAGCGGATTCATCCGGATTTCCTTCACGAAACATCTAAGATTTTTTTTCTAACGATTTCACCAAGATTTTTATCCAACTGAGGAACCCAAAAAACTTATTCTTGTATATTTTTTACGATTAATTTAGAAACTACTTCAAGAACTTCTTCACAAATTCCTTAAAGATTAAAGAGTTGCTCCAGTGATTGCTTCGGAAACTCATCCAAGCGTTTCTTAAAGACTTCTAAAAACAATTCCTTCGGGGCTACCCCACATGATCCATTCAGAAATTTCCCAGAGGAAACCTTTCAGAATTCATTCAAGATTTTTCTTAGAAATTTCGGCAGGCGTTCTTTTTGCAATACCTCAAACGATTTTTCTTAAAGTTCTTTCAAGAATCTCTTAGGATTTTGATCAATCATACCTGCAGGGATTTCTTCAGTAATTCCTCCAATAATTGCTGTAAATGGTCCAATGGTGATTTGATTGAAAGAGAAACATCGTTTACCGATAGAACTTCCCACACAACATTTGAAGGGCTTGTGCAGTCTCAATTTTCAACCAAATGAGCTCAAACTTTGGGAGAAGGCATGATTCTACTTACAAATCGAATAAGCAGTGTGGAGCAGAAACGATTTTTTTAACCTCGTACCCCTACACTGCCCCCACTCGCATAACTGTCCCATTTGACTTTTCATCAATTTTGAGTTAACGTTATGAATAGTCATCATTTTCGATGTACTTCCAAAAACAATAATAAAAATTTTGAATTTTTATGTCAATATGTGAAAAAAATACCAAGTCATGAGCGTCCCATATCAAAAGTACCCGCATAACAGTCCCATCATGGATTTTTGTGTCACGTAACACAAAACTGAACAACTTTGTAGTGATTGTGATATTTTTTACAGATATATATTCATGTGCAAAGCAATCTGTGAAAGTTTCGAGATGATCGAAATATTCTTCAAATTTTGGCGATTTTTCAAAGTTTTATATGGAAACAAGATTTCAAACTTCAAATGCTGTTTTCTCAATTCCTACTTTTTGCAAATGGGACTGTTATGCGAGTGGGGGCAGTACATACCTATTAGTAGATCTACGAAGTATTGAACTTGTACTTATAGGAAACTGTCGCTATTTAAAGAATTAGTGCTAGATCAGGGAAGGTGATTTGGAGACCCTCTGAATTTGGGTGCCCGGTGCGGACCGCACCCTCCGCATCCTGCATGCTACGCCGGACCGGTCTTACCAAGAAATACTCATTCGTAACTTAAAACTATACTAAGGCTAAATACTTTCAAAACCTAAGACTTATGAAGGGCACCAATTAAATATATATTTTTCCTTATCATCAACAGCCAAAAATCTACCGAAAAGCGCAACCAGGAGAAATTCCGCAAATACGTTAAAAAGCACTGCGGCAAAACAGTTATCATGGAGAATTTTCTGGAAGATGCGACCACGTTGTACGACATTACCAATCCCAGTGACGAAAGCGGCGAACAGTGCAAATGCAATGATAAATCACGTCGTAGTACATTCCCGAGCAAACTATTCGCCACGAAAAAATACAAAGAACCCAAAGTGCTCAAACCCAAATATTACGAATCGTCCGATCAAATCGAAGCTCTCAAAAACGAAGACGAGCTACTGCTGGTGATCGAACACACATCCGACAGTGATAGCGGAATATTCACCAACAATCAACTGGGTCGCAAAAACACCCTTCCAAAGAAGCCCAACTTTGGATCCATGATCGAAATAGATAAGCTTGCCAAAGAACCGACCTATGAACCGGCCCCAGAAAATAACACACCAAAGAGAAAATTCCGCCCGAAACGACGCTACGGTTCACTACGGAACAGAGAGGTTAACCGGCGGAAGCTGGATTACGACAGCGATGACGTTACGCCACCCATAGATGACTTTGAAAACATTAATCTCGAGTTGCGCAAAGGAACTTTCAACCGAACCTCGTTCCGGTTCGATCTAATACGCCAGGAAATCTCCACCAAAATGGAGGAGATGCAACAGCTGCTAACCCAAGAGGATGAACTGCTGCGCCGTCTGAAGCTGAAGAGTGCCAAATTCCAGGCGGAAAATCAAATCTATCGGTCGCACATTGGGCTCGACTTTCACGTCGAACGCTTGCAGGAATCGATCGACACGTGCGCCAAAGAAATCATCGAGATCGAGCAAGAGCTGCTGCACACAAAAGCGGAAATAGAGGAAAAATCGCCCCTCATCGATAATTTGAAGACACTGCTGGAGGCACAGGAGGCCAAACAGTTCCGGGGCTTCTACTCGTCCTACTCGCCCTCGGGATCCACGGCCGACAGCCTGAACGAGCGGTCCTCGTCGAACGCTTTGGGCGCAACGGCCCTACCCAGTACGGGTGCTTCTTCCAAAACCAGCTTATCTTCCGACCACAATTCCAAGGAAACGGAATTTGTTGACAATATTTACGAATTTTGTGATAATAATCGGAGTTTTGTAGTCTAGGCCTAACAGTGTAACAGATCACGCGGAGATTAGCGGTGCGGTTTTAGAAAGAAAATAGTTATACTTATATCTTTATGCCTAAGGTTTGCAACGCCGAATACAAAATGCTCAAAAATGTTTACTTATATTTAAAAGCATATATTTTACCTGTTGTTCGATACATTTTTATTATGCATACTCAATAAACTGTTTACTTGCATTATACAAAACTTACTCTTAGATCGAGCGCAAACATTCAGAAAGAAATCTTCCTTTATTTGTAATTCACTGACTCGTACGCTCAAAGCCGCTTTGCTGTTAGAAACACTATTCTACAGGTTTGATTCTTTGAGGCCTAACTTTTTCCAAGCATTGTTATGTACCTATAAAGTTTTTTTTACGTATTTCTAATGTTGGTGGAGTTAGAAAAGCTAGAGAACCATGCTGCGGACAATCCGAAAGATGGAAGCATTGAAGATCGCCATCAAGAACGTCTTCATCGCCACCGGCGAGAATAATTTTGGAGGAAGACAGAGGAGCGAAGTAACGCCAAAGCCGCGATAAAACGAGCGAAGACAGGGTGTCTCCTACCTAGAAAAAACCTGGGATTCTCAGGGAATTCTGTAGTAAATCAGGGAGTCTTATTGGTTAAAATTTTACCGCAAAATATGCTTGAAATCACAATGTCCATATAGGGTGCCTGTACCAAATATGGCACTACCTAAGGACAATTATTTGTACAAAAATAACAAGAAGACCAACGAATGTCATCAATATGTTAAAAGGTAACTTAGTTTCTATACTTTACAGGAAAAATATATAAACGGAGCTAAAACTACTTTTAGTATTTATTACAGCGTGTGCCAATGATAGGACCTCTGTACCAGTTATGGCTACATTTTATAACTTCGGTTCCTTTTCGCACTATTTGCATGCATTTCTTATGGGATTAGCCATAATTGGTACACTATAGCGATGAAGGGTGCAAGGAAGCCAAAATTTTAAGGAAAATGATTTATTTCTATCATTTTTTGAGCAAAATGTGGAGTTTAAGTGAGTGCAACCATCTTTTGTGAACGTGATCTGTTGTTCACAGTTTTTTTAAATGTTGATTTACATCGTTAGAGTGAAAATCAACTATGGCGAATAATTGGTACTATAGACATAATTGGTACACTTACCCTATTCTAGGTTCATTAGTATTCTCCAGCATAAATAATTATTGAGTAACTTCAAGGTAAATGAGTTAAAAGTCAAAAGAATAAATATAATTAACAGTAACGTTAGAGAAACACAGATCTTTTCAAGAATATTCTGAAATGCATGCATATGCTTGCAAAATTTCAGGTTTCGCAGGTAAATACTTGAGAGTTTTTTAGCAGATCTTAAATTTCTCAAAGAATTCAAAAAGAATAAAAGTTTTAGAGGATTTTAGGCATATTTCGCAAATTAAATTCTGGTGAATCTCAAGAAATATGTATGGGAATCTCCAGAAAGATTCTAGGCAAACCTTTTTTGAAGAAGTCCGTGTAGGAATTGGGGTTTCCAGCTAGCATAGTAGTGGAAAAGACTAGTATCACCAATTCAATTGGTGTAAGGGAGAATTCTATTTTCGTGAGAATGAGCGAAAATTCCGCTGTTGACAATGCGTTAAGTATTAGAAGGAACGAGGTTAACCGGATAAATCTGCAACTATTTCCTTCTTCATACAGCGGACACACCCTTTTGGGAACTTATTTCACTGCCCATAACTACATAACAGTCACGGTGTTATTTAGAAGGTGATACCTTCCGTAAATCTCACAGTTTTTTGATTACGTAATTCAAATCGTTCATAGGCATGAATACAATGATCTAGTACTCCTTACCAATTTAATCAACGTAAAACGATAAGAACGACGTCACATGTTTACATAAAAAAATAATGTATACATACGTTACTAGCTTGCCTTGTGATTTTTATGCCGTGCTTAACAGTCACATTCGACAAAAGTAGGCATTGGAGAAAATTGAACTCAAAGTTTGCAACTTGCACTAGTATGGAAAAGGATCTAAATTTCAAAAATTTGGCAAAAAATCAAAGTGAATTACCCCGCAACGAAATCTTCTACAGCTCTTCTTGTATGTTGGTTGTATGCTATGAGGCCAGTGTGTATTCCCAGTGTGCCTGTTATGCGGTTACACTCGTTAATACTTGTTAATGAGACAAAACGACTTGGTATTTTTTTTTCACATTTTGTGGAACAAACTTGTAAAGTTCATTTGGATACATGAAAGTACTGGTGATTTAGAGATGAGCCCCGGTATTAACTCAACATTGACAAAAACTGTAATGGGGCACGTTCGGTGTAGTACTAGATTTGTAGTAATGAGCTGAATTTTTGTATGGTGAGATGGTCAATTCTCCGTTTCTGCAATGAAATGGTGCAAAAAGTGTGGGTATTATGATTCCTTGACTAATTTGATGCTGTTAGAGCAAAACTTTGGATAACTATGTTGTTTATGTTGCAAGAAATGGAGAAAACAACAACACTGTTGCCCAAAGTTTTGCTCAAACTGCATCAAATTAAGCAAGGAATCATAATACCCACGCTTTTTCCACCATTTCATTGCAGAAACGGAGATTTGGCCTTCTCACCATACTAAAATTCAGCTCATTACTACAAATCTAGTACTTCACCGATCTGTCCTATTGTAACAAATACGCAGTTATGGGCAGTTCACGTCATGAAAATACCCAATAGAAAAACTACCTTACCTTACCTTACCGATCAGGCTAAGGCCGGGGTGGCCTCTGCTGTACATAGTAGTCGTCTCCATTCCACTCGGTCCATGGCTGTTTGTCTCCAGTTCCGCACTCTGCGTAGGGTCCGCAGATCGTCCTCCAAACTTCAAAACTACAAAAGAGAAATTATTCAAAACATGTTTGAGTTACTCAGACCCCTCTGGAGGAAAATAAGAGTAACCCCATTTGCTCCTGGGGATTTGAAGGAATCAGAACTTTTAAGTATCCACTAAATCGATTATATAGCTACAATATTCGAAGTGGATGCTACAGATTCGTAACTATATCCAAATTCCAAATACTGGTTTATCCGAAGATATTTTGATCTTCACCAGAGAAAAGTTTCATTCAGGAGTACCTCTTGCGGTCCTTACAGACCGCAAAGGACAAGCTTCTGCTAAAGCTATAGTTATGGTATACACCAGATAACCAATTTGCACGTATAATGAAGTTTATGTTCATGTTATACGTACTTTTATGCCAAACAATGGATCACCCACGTCAGATGATCGGTCAATGTTTCTTCTCAAAACGAAATCTAGTCTGCAAAAAAGAGCGACGTTACTTGGAGTGACGGACTATACAAAGTGTGCTTTAGAAAATACAAAAAAAAAATCTACGATTGTCTTAGTCATGTTATTTCACAACGAACATTTCCAATAAAATAATAGCATGAAATGAGCTCACCCATTGATGTGTCTCCATCGCTGGACCGGGTGGCTATACAAAACTGACTCGAGTTGAAGAAACGCAAAGGCAACTCCGACAGAGAATGATAAAATGCAAAAAAAAACCAACACACGCGCGCCGACCGGGTGGCTTTACGAAACTCGCACTTTTTGCACCATTTCCAGGCCCCTGACACGGCCTATATCAATGCATTGGAATCAAGGTTACTGATAGACGATAATTCTCGCGAAAGCCAAATAATTTGTTTCAGTGTCTATCGTCCCAAATGTTCATCATAAAAACAACAATCAGTTCATTCTCTCACAAAGGCGTGAATGAACTCGCTCCAGCGTGAGTGAGTTGCCCGCAACGAACTGGATTGAGAATTGTGAGTGCGCTCTCGAACTATTTTTCATTCAGCGTCGAAAGATCGTCTGCTTGAATATATCGAGTTGATTCTCAGCTTTCATTCCGATTCCCACTCACGGCGAAAATATCGTCGATAGTGGAATCTACAAGGATCATGGGGAAGATTTCACCGAAAGTTCGTGTGTATGCATTAGGATTCTGAACTATTCAGAAATAAAGTTGCGAAGTAGTTTGGTAGGTCGAGGACTGACAGATAGCGCGACTTCTTCCCTCCAGCATAGTTACCAAACAACTTTGGGTTGCGCATCAAGCAAAATTAAAAAATAAATATACAAAAGCTGTTGCGTGGGGGAGAGGGAGGGAGTCTAAAATAAATAGCCAGGCCCGGATTAAGGATTGTGGGGGCCCGGGGCCCGAGCGGATGTGGAGGCCCCTCGGAGAGATGACCAAAAATATTTTTCCTTATTTTCGAACGGTACTTGAGCAATAAAGCTAATGTTAACAACCAAAAATGGGTTTTGTGGGGGCCCCTAAAATGTGGGGGCCCGGGGCCCGGGCCCCCCCGGCCCCCCCTTAGATCCGGCCCTGTAAATAGCCAAACATTGTTTAGCAAATGTGCCACCAACTAGCACTTTCGTGCATGAAGATTTGAAATCACGGAAATTTATTATTAATAAATATTTATTGGATGATTCGGTAGAATTATTGAATGAAGAATCCGAAGAAGATGAATCGCTTGGTTCGTAAATATAGCTTCTGCTGAGCGGCACTTAATAGTAAACAGCTTTGTCCAAGATAATGATGTTGTGATTTATTAAATTCTAGTATTTTTTCTTCCATGTTTTGATTCCTTCCTCCTTTCTATCCTCCATAGGAACACATTTATCTACACCTAATACGATCCATTTCATAATCGCAGAATCCTTCTACTCCTACACTATCCTCTTGTGCTCTCTACTAGTGTGTTTTGCATTACACAATTACGAATTAAATGTCCAGTCCGCGCTCGGTGCGGTTGATTGTCCTTGACATAAGTTACATCTTTCGGTTCTTCAGGATCTTTGAAAATAAAATACCGTAAGACTTGCTTATCCATCTCATATTGCTCTGGGATGTGTCACATATGTAAATACACCATGGTGTAAAAATTTCATCTATGGTGAGTATTATTTGCAGACACGGCATCGATAACGCGCTGCCTTTCCTTTGAATCGGCACTCGTGGTGATAAATTATCATTTATCGTTGTGAAAAAAATCGGTCGCGATAATAGCTACTCGAGTTTTCGCTTCGTTATAATCGTTTATTTTCGAGCAGCTGTGCGAGAGTTGTGATCGACGAATGAACACTCAAGAGCGCGAGTGTCTTTGTTTACAATCGCCTCTGCTACCAGCGAGAGTTTTCCTCCGCTATAGACAGTGACAGCTGAGTTCATTGCATCAGCGATCAAAATATGCACGGTGAGCTTGGGAATGCTTATCGGTCAAAAAATCGTGGTGAGTGCTCCCCGATACGATTATTGGAAACCTTGATTGGAATCATGGTAGACAGGATGTCCTGGGCGCTAATAAATAGCGCCCACTGTCAAATGCGAAAATATCAACATTTTTTTTGTTTAACGTTTATTTTGGTTTGTTGAACAATTTTTGGAATCATTTTTTCCACCGCTTATGATCACAAAACACTTCAAACTCGCTTTAATATTAATGTACGGTAAGAGGAGCATGCGATTAGTTGAATAAAGCAACCCAACAAACACGCATTGTGAATGTGATTTCGTGTGTGGCTCACAACATCAAACCAAAGCTGCGTTTGTTGATTACACACTCGTTTAAATTTGCACGAATATAGTGGTAATCACGTTCAAATGTATGCGTGTCTCTTTTGTAGATGTAGTAGTGAAACTTGGGGGAAAATATGTGCACTCTTACCCCGGTTGTTAGTTTTATCATTATTTAGCCGTTTTACCCAAATCAGTTGGGTAATATTTTCATATGCAATCTGAATAGCCTTTGAATTGGCGTGCATTTTTGTGTATGGAAAAATTCAAGCTAGTGTTCGTGTGATGAAATGTCACTTATCTCTATGAGTATAAGGCAGTTAGATGTTGGCTACGATAAATTTCATTCATGCCAAGGGCCTGACCATTTAATTGCAGAAACTCAGAACTCACCATTCTAAAATTCAGCTCATTACTACAAATCTAGTAGGGTGGGACGGGGCAAGATGGGTCAGTGCCATTTTCGAGCGAATTATTCACCAGGGTGCGATGACGTCACGTTTTCGATTCCCGTATCTTGTACCAATGTTTAGGGAACTCAAATGCATTGTCAATGGGGGAACCCAATTGATGTTGGCTGCAAACAATCCTATTGGGTGGGAATAGGGATGTCATATACGTGGAATTATTTATGTTTTGATTATGTTAATAATTTTCTTAAGTGACCAGCATGAATAAACAAAAGTTATGAAAAATTATTCACTCTAGTTGGAAATAAAAAATAAAATGCTTTTCAGCTATTTTTATTATGCGATACATTTATCCTTATAATCGACCGCGGAGCAAGATGGTCACTTTCAATTTTGAGCGTATTTTTGAAGCATTTGCAAGTGATTTATTTACAAGAATATCTCGTAACTCACTCCAACCAAGCGGTATGAGCGCTTAAAATTGTAACAAAAATTTATGACAATTTTTTAGTAAAAACATCGATTTTCAGGTCGTCAAAATACCACTAAAATCGTAAACCTTTTTTGTTTTCCAAATGAATTAGTAAAATGTTTATTAGTAGCTCTTGTTTAGTCAGTATGGATATGGAGCATATATGAATATGTACAGAAAAAATCGTACATATTGCCGTTTTTCGTTGATAAAATCCGAACTACTTAAAAGGTGACCCATCTTGCCCCGCATTTTTTTCTAGGCCCGAAATCGGTCTTTTTTTAAATGCTCATGCAAAAGCTTGTTTTGTATTTAATTAGCTAACTAATATATTGAAGAGTAGAGGATGAATACAAACCAAAACAATTTGTATTTACAAAGTTATGCTGATTCATCCTTAGGTGACACATCTTGCCCCGCCCCACCAAACTTACTGGATTGCGTTCTATTTTAAATGTTATCCTCTCCGGTTATGTGACGACCAAGACTGTAGCTTCCCGTGCTCTGAACGGTGCACATTGGTCGGGCCCCATACAATGGGGCGACCAAATCTCCCAAAAAACGAGTTTGATATTTTTAAATTTTATTTCACCTTATAACAAAGTTAATGTATTGTAGTTTTATGATTTTTAATTGAGACGGGCTTGGTGGTCTACTGGCTACCGCTTCTGTTTCGTATGCAGAAGGTCATGGGTTCAATCCCTGGCCCGTCCCTTTCATCCTACTTTGCATCTTTCTATCAACTTATATGTCCATAGCTATCGCTAGAACCAGAAACGAATTGGAAAAAAGTCGTTTCCCTTCCAACTTCCACTCACAGCAGTGTCTATAACGCCTACAAGTTATGCAACCAAAGCGTGCTGTGCCGCTTGACCACCTTCACCACACATTCTATCACCATACGAACACAATAATCCCCCTATCCATCGATCGCATCACCGACCCAACGGTGACTCCCAGATCTACCATCCTTTCCGTCTAACAAATACCCCAGTCCATGCTGGATGCGGGGATGCAGAGGTGATCTCAGTCTTTACCCAAGTAACAGAACTAGCTGAACAGCAGTTTCTTAAGCTAAAGTTTGCTTAAAAGTGGTTTGTTCCACTCTTATACAGCAAAAATGTTTGTTGGGTAGTAGCAACAACCCAGCACACTCGTAACATTCCTTTCCCTTCCCAACTGACTATAAGGACGTGGCCGGCGCCGTTATTGATCCAAAATGTATGAGCTGCTTAAATTGCACTTTGAGAATAAGTGGAGTGTCCCAGCCCTTTATTCATTTGGATCTCAGTGCAATTGGTACCAGCTCAGATCAATCACGCAGGAGCAACCATTGACATGCATAGTCAGATTTGATCGTTGATCGTTTTGATCGAATAATTGCTACCAATATGAATTACTCCATTTATTAGTCAATGAATAAATCTACGTAAGACACAAATTTCCAAAATGGAGGAGTATGTGCCCCTTGAGCCAAACTACTGATGAATTAATCTAGCGATTTCCCTAGGGATTTTTTTCAAGAATTCCTAGAAGAATTCCTTCAGGGATCCTTCTAGGAAGTTCTCAAAAATTTCATATATTAATGCCTTCAGTTATTACTCCTCTAGAGAATTGACTATGATTTCTCTGTTAGATTTCCCAATTGGGCATCCTTGGGATTTCCCGAGGATTCCTCAATCCAGGGTACCGACAGTTTTTCAGCGAATTTTCTTCAGTATTTTCCCTACTTTTATATTTTTAAAACAAGTACTGGGGTATCAGTTATCAATTGCAATTGGGGTTTTAAATTTAGAAAAATGTATTGATTTTATGATTTTATATGAAAGAGCATTTTTTTCTGAACCACCATGATTTTTTTCAGATTTTTAGAACATTATTTTGGTACCTAAAATCAATTTCAAAGAGATTTTTCGATATCACCTATTGACAGCTGGGCAACTACTTGACAGCTCCGTCCAGTACAAAATGCGACGAGGGGTGATTCGACAAATCGCTCCCATACAAACTTCAAACTGATTTTTAAATAGGTTCCCGGGTTGGTAATTCATGAAAATTTGGATTTCGGATCAATTTGGCATGCAGATTCAGAATATAGAATTATCTCAACAGCGCTAAAGAAGCCAATTGAACAGCGCTAAAGAAGCCAATTGAAAATCATCAAGATTTTACATATTTTTGGTGACTTTGAGTTTTCCATACGAGCGAAAATCAGATTTTCATTTTGGGGTAACTTTGATAGTGGCCTGAAAAACACATTAAATCTTAAAAAATAATCACAGATTGAAATCTTAGGCATATGAACCTGATGAGAGATGCCTTGTCTAAAATATCAGAGAGATTTTTTATATCGAAACATTGATTTATTACTAAATTTTACATATAAAAATGGGTTTGTGGAGTACTGAGTGAAAAACACAGTGGATTTAGCTGCCAAAAATCATTATCTTTGTACAAATATATGTTTAACGGTACATCAACATATAATTGCATGCTATTCATGGTGTGTTTTTTTTTGGGTATTTTTTAAATTTTCTATTTACAAATTTTGAATAATACAGATTTATCTACATTAAATTACAAGGGTATTGCAAATTTTTAGGCGTTCATTGGTGTATGGAGATTTATGTCTCAATTTACAAAATTGAGTCCAGTTTGTAAAAACGCACTTCGTTAAGAGATTCAAGGCCAGATTTGGAACCTACTATGATGGATCTACCAAGAATAAGAGGCCATTTGTGGAAAAAATGGTTGAAACAGAGCTGTACAGCAGATTGTTTGGAGGGTTTGACAAATGACAGAAATATCATCATTTTTTTATTTTTAGCCCAAAAAATTAAATATAAACTCGGTTTTAATGAAAATTCGTTTAAGATGGACTTTCATATGTATAGTTTTGATCTACGTTTGCCTTTTTCTTAACTGGTTAAAGGAATCATAGTTATAAGGTTATCTATACCATGCCTGTCGCAAAGTTACCCGCATTATCAAAGATACCCCCATTTTACGGTACCTCTTGGTATTCCTATACGAAAAGCTCTTGGTGTTGCTTCTGAAAGTCCTTTAGAAAATTTTGTTGGAAATTCTCCTGGAATTCATGCTAGAATTTATCAACCCATTTCTGTTGTGATTTCTCCAGCAGTTTTGCTCCAGATATTTACCCAGTACTTTTTTTTCAGGATTTTCTCCATGGATTTCTCAAAGAGATTTTTTCAAAGATTGCAGTAGGGATTCCTTCAATGATTTTTCAGAGAATGATCCAAGAATTCCTCCAGGGATGTCTCTAGGGATTTCCACGGAGATTGCAGTAAGGATTCTTTCAGAAATTACTCAATGGATTTATTCGGAGCTTCTGTAAAGGTTTTTACAGAAACAACTTATGGGATTCCTTCGGGAATGCCTTGAGGGCTACGTTCCTTAAATCCTCGGGTAATTTCTCCAGAAATTCCCTCGAACAATTATTCAAAGATTTCTTCATAGATTTTTAGAGATTAGGCTCTGGAAATTAAAGTGGAAAGGCAGCGCAAACGTAGCCAATTCGGGCAGTATCAGACCCTCCCACCTATCTCCGTCTCTGACGTGCTCAGAACAAGTTTTCATGAATAAAAAAATGATTTTAAAAAATGTCCCGATTTTGTCAGCCCAAAATGCTACCAGGGGCTGACAAAATCGGGTCCTTACTGTAGTACATCTTAAACATCATGCTTAGGGCTGCATAAAAACGTTTAAATATTTTGCAGAAAATTGCAGTTTTTCAAATTAGAGCTGTTTTAAAAGGTCATGTTTTTATTCATATATTTTACGTTATTGTTCCGTTTTTTATTGAAATAAAATTAATCTTCCCACATGTTTACACGTTTTGAACACACTTGATTGGTTTTGATCGAAAGTTGATCATTTAATTGAATTCAAATTGATTATCTAACAAAAACGCAAAAAAATGTGGGGTTTACTGACTTATACTTATATAAACTTTTGAATACCTCTTTTGAAACACTAAGGGCCTGTAGACCCTAAAACAACTATAAAACATATCTAGACAACCTATAGTTTCGATTAAACACATAAAAAGAGTTTTGGCTGAACTTTCTCTTTTTCCGACCATTGTGCGGTGTACTCGGAATATTAGCAATACCACACGTGATTCCCGTAGATTTTATTAACATGCTCATATATCTGTATTTCACTGTAACTTGAACAACTAACTATCAGTGACATCGTATAATAAGTAATCCACAAAATTAATGCGTTCTTTATGTTCTGAATAAATGTAACCTCGTCCCATCGGGCGGTTGATTGGTACCGGTTCGGATGCTGTGAGATTTACCTCCCCCAAACGGTCTTCTGGATGGAACGCTTTTAAACCGAAAAACGTTGCTCTTTCATGTGCACCGCCAATTGTTATATGAATTTTGCAATTTTGTTTTATCTCCAATTTTTCAAAAAAAATTGGTTGCACGTAAACATCATTTCTCGAAACAACTTGTTTCGTTACCGATAGTTCGTGTGACTCAACAATTACCGTTATAGTAAGGCTACGGTTTGCAACAAAGTCTTCGTAAGGTTTTTCCTTAATACCTACAAATATTCCTAATCCATACAAATACAAACTTTTACTCACATTAAATTCGACATCTGATACAGCGATACAACGATTAAAAGGATCACCGGTAATACGCAGCTCACGGCACTGCATATCACTTAAGTTAACTTGAAATTGGGTACCTGATTTATTTGCATTGCGCCATTTTTCAACTGCATCCAAAAGTTGATCCATACTGCAGTTCATGCGTTCGCTAGCAGTGATCTTTATCAATGCTTCCTCGGGCAACTTGAGGAAATCCCGGTGTTGAAAACACTTGATAGGATTATCCCGGATGGTTTTCAAACAAATTTTATCGATATCAGGAAGGTGCCTGTTGCGGTTATGCCGATAATTGTTTCTAAAAAGCTCCAGAACATTATCTGTAGTAATAGATTGTTCAACAAATTGCTCACAAATCTCTGTCAATCCCGTTAGCAGGTACTTATCTGCCGCAAAAAACACATCCATAACATTGCTTGCCCTATGGCAAGCTTCCTCGGTGTATATGTAGCGTAGAATCACTCGAAAAATGTCCGGTTCGATGTCCTCAATTACAACTGGCTTTTCAAGGTTGTTTTGCTGCGCTTCAGCGAAAGCCCCATTGAACTGCGCGTGGAATACACTGCTGGCCGTCGCCAATATTAGCTTGTGGGCGTGGATCATTTCACCATTGGTGCCAACTCGGAATATCACATCCGATTGGAAATCGGAAAAAAGTAGTTTCTGAAGAACCGGTAAGCCGTGTTGAAATGGTTCTTCCTGCGACCTGCAATTGAGTTAAAAGAGACAAATTTAGTACTCATACTGTTTGGTAACAAAATCAGAGATAAACTTACATTTTTATGGTTCTTTACGTTGATAAATGAAGACTACGAAAGGACGGCAAATGGTTAGACGAGTAAGCAATGACTATTCATTGGACAATGAAACAATTTTACATCGAGCAGATCTTTACCGTTTACCTAGTTCAAAACAATTATGCCTCAGCTCAATACATCACCTTTTCAACAATAACCAACTGTTTTCATTTTCTATAGAACTTCAATCCAAGTTGCATAGGGGAATTGGGGTTAAACATCAGAACTCAAAGTATATCATTATCCGGAAAGCAGTTTACCAGAAAACCTGTATCATTTATCTAAACATGGATTACCGGCAGGGAGTGCGTTCAATGTTGCTCAACAGGAGTAAAATCATTTAATTTTGTATGGTGAAAAGCATCTAAACTCGAATTTCTAGAAATGAATAGCTTTTACTGAAAAAATATTTGGTAGGCATCAAACCGGTCATCATTATGCACAACCGCTACCAAATATTTTTTCGAATAATGTGCTTCACTTCGAGTAATACTCCATTAGATGCTACAGTGGTTTTTCGATTTTGTCACGGTTCTATTTAATCACGCTCCATTATATCACACTCGATTTTAGCACGCTATTTTTTCTATTATATCACGCTATAATAATCGATACAAATATCGCTAAGCAGATATTCCATACTATATAGGATATATGAATCGTCATAAGTAAGATATTTTGCACATTAGTATACGATTATGGTACCATTGGTGACAGACCGGACACAGGATTCGATTATCTAGAATAACTTTCCCATGCTCTGCTCTGCATCGAGTCCGGTCTGTATGTGTCAATTCCACGCGTTACACTTTCCATCAGAGGTCTCCAGTTAGCCTTAGTAAATAAGGTTTTGGACCGCCAATTCAGAGACGGCGGGTTCGATTCCCATTCCGGTTGGGATCTTTTATAGACTTTCCTATGCGTAGTGTATAATTGTACTTAGTCGATGTTGGCGCCACGATAGGTCCTGACGACGATAATGTCGGAGAAGTGCCGTCCGTCAATCAGAACGTGGTCGATTTGAGATTCCGTCTGCTGTGGTGATCTTCAGGTGTAACGATAAGGGAGGCTGTGTTGGAAAAAGGTGCCACGTGTGGCCATATTTTTGGAGGCGGCGAAATCAATGAGTCGTAGGCCGTTTTCGTTCGTCTGCTGGTGGGCGCTGAACTTACCAATCGTCGGTCTGAATTCCTCCTCCTGGCCTACCTGAGCGTTCAAATCACCTATGATGATCTTGACGTCGTGCCTTGGGCAGCGATCGTACTCACGTTCGAGCTGCGCGTAAAATGCGTCCTTGTCATCATCAGTACTTCCGGAGTGTGGGCTGTGCACGTTTATTATGCTGAAGTTGAAGAATCGGCCTTTGATCCTCAACCTGCATATTCTTTCGCCGATCGGTCACCAACCGATCACGCGCCTCTGTATATCACCCATCACGATGAAAGCTGTTCCCAGCTCGCGTGTGTTGCCGCAGCTCTGGTAGATGGTATGATTACCTCTAAACGTTCGCACCATGGATCCTGTCCAACACACCTCCTGCAGCGCTACGATGCCGAACCCGCGGTCCTTCAGTAGATCGGCGAGTATGCGGGTGCTCCCAATGAAGTTGAGAAATCGGCAGTTCCACGTACCGAGTTTCCAATCGCAAGTCCTTTTCGTTCGCTGGGGTCGTTGCCGTTGGTCTCGGTTCGTATTATTCTGTTGCTGATTTTCCGCTACAATGTTTTTTTTTCACGGCTGGCTCGTAGGGCCTGACACCAACCCCCTACTTTCCGGAGGACCATAGAGCACAGTTGAGCTTAGAGTCCTTCCCTGGCACTCGGACGTAGATCAGCCGCCCCTAACATGGGGATCAGACGCTGTTGTGAGCCGCTCCTCCTGGAGAACGGACGCTCAGGTTTGCCGAAGCAAACCCCCCCTTCCCTGTCAGCCTACGACCAAAGTTCCCACCGGGGTTGGTTACCCGATCTTCCCTAAGGTTGCTCATAGTTTCCGACCGCGTGGAGTTAGGGATAGGAGTTGCTGGGCAGAGCCTAGTGGATCACAATGGGATCTGAATTGCGCAGCATACCCAGCCTTTACCGTGCCGTGTGCAAGTGTATTTTGATTAATAAACGCCTTTGAAAAATAGATGTTTCAATTATATCACGCTTCAATATATCACGCGAAAAATTTTTTCATTCGTGATATAATCGAGAAAGTACTGTATTGGCCATACAATATTTTAGCGATTTACCTTTAGCGATCTTTCGCGCATAGAAGCTAGCGCCACATTGGTCGATGCGGAGAGTAGGAAAACAGTCAAAGCATTTAATTCATTGTAAACCGGAGTGAAAATTTCCCATTTTCAACTGATGCATTGAAAATGCATTGAAGTGGACATTCAAGTCGTTTGTCCAGGCTAAACACATCGGATTGAATATTGTTGAGTAGCGTTGAAGTGAGATGTTCGTTTCAATTTATTACCTGCATCGTCTGTTTTCCTACCCTCCGCATCGACCAATGTGGCGCTAGCATCTATGCGCGAAAAATCGCTAAAGGTAAATCGCAAAAATATTGTATGGCGAACAGCATCTAAAGGCAAATTTATCGAAGTGGAACACATTATTCGAAAAAATATTTGGTAGTGGTTGTGCACAATGGTGACCACTATTAAGCCTACCAAATATTTTTTCGGGAAAAGCTTTGTATTTCAAGTAATTCAAGTTTAGATGCATTTCGCCATACAAAATTAAATTGATTTACTCCTGCTGATCAACTGTGGCTGCGCGCAAAGCGGGTAGTCCATTGCATAGTCGCTATTTGTCATCCCTGGCGTCGCGGACAACAAATTTGCATGTAGGTTGTTCTATAGCTGTCCGGTTTGCCGGTGTTTGAAAATCGGAAGTTTCTTCAAAAACTCCTTCAACAAGAAATGTTGTTAAAAAGGGAAAAGATCAAGCTAGGTGTGGACAGACTTGTTAGAATCCCAAAATGGCAGCCACAATGGCCGATTTTTAGTGCCTACTCACGATTTCTTGGGCACAAACCTTTTATAGGCAATACCAGTGCACCTGAGTTTCTTATTTTAGGCTTATTACAAGTGAGAAAGAACAGAATAATAAAATGGACTGTTGGTTGAAGCTTGCTTCTGGAGATTTGTGCGTCTGAATTTCTAATGCACTGTTGAAGCGGGATTTCAAGACGTTTGTCCTTAAATTTGGTCCCCATCTTGATTTTTTTAGAGAAAAACATTTTTTTACAATGTTCTCAAATCTCGATTATTATCGAACTTTCATATAGGGTGAAGAAGGGTATTATCGGCAGGTTTGTTCTCTTCGTCATGAGGGGTTTTTGTAGGTAGAACTGCCTGAATTTTTGGCATATAACTCAGCTTGGTTGGGAAGGATTTGAAGCCAACTCTGAGCTCAAGAGGTTCCGAAAACCCCCCCATGACGAAGAGAACAAAACTGCCGAATATACCGTGAAGGTACCATATTTGACGCGGGTCCAAAATTGACGAACTTTTAATTTTTTTTTCTATCATAACTTGGCTTTGGCTAAAAAAAGCATTCAAAAGTCAATTGTTTAATCTTTATTTACGTTTCCTCTTAGTATCCCAATCAAAAAAAGTCCATATTTTTTTTATAAATAAGCAAAAGTAAAAAAAAAAATCAAAAATTCATCCACCGGGTGCATCAATCCTTAGCGGAAGTGCTAAATATTTGTAATCAGTTTTTGAGCAAAAAATGTATTGTTTTACAACAATTTTGTCAAAAGCTATAAGAAATAGGTTATTACTCGTAACATATTGTTCAAAATGTTTTAAATTTTAGGTTTTTGGTACATTATTTTATCAATATCTTGTGCGTCAAATTAGGCACACAGTGTTCCTAATTATTTGTAGAGTAAAACATGGGGTCGAACATAAACTGTGAAGTCTCTGTCCATATTATGATCGGTAGATTTCTAAACAAGGTGGCATCACAGACATCACGCCAAGCCATTATGACTGTGGTAGCTGTATACATTAGGGTGTCGTTCATAAACCACTTAAACTTTTATAGACAAGAGAGGTCGGGCTAAGTTTACATTACAAACACTTGATTGTACATGTAATACATTGCAATAGACAAAAGGGAAATGGGGTAGTGAAGGCTCAGCTACGTTGATGTTGGTTGACGTGATTTATGAGTAGCCCCAATGTATAAAGGAAAGGGCGCTATCATCAAATCCTCATATTGCCCAATGCGGAAGAGATGTTTCAGGAAAATCTAAGGATGCATACCATAATCGGATCACATTGTTCGAAGTTTTTGGGTCATTCAAATATAACATAATACCAAAATAAATAGTTGTAGAGCCTCTCCAGTTCACGTAACAACTTTTGGTAGTAATGTTGTATGCTTTTGTACGGATTATAATTCTGTGGTAGTGCTCCATATCGTCGCGTATTTTGTGGGTCGTTCAATAAAATTAACGACTCAGCTCTCGATTCAGCATGTTGCTTCAAAAAACAAAAATATATCTTGGATTGGATGACTGTTCTTGGATTGGAGCTGTCTATAATATGGTAATGTCTATAATATGGTGCTCCATACACCAATAAACGCCTAGTATACGCCTAGTAAAAGTATGCAATGCCCTTGTATGTTCATGTAGATTAATCTGTATAACTGATAACTGATACCCCAGTACTTGTTTTAAAAATATAAAAGGAGGGGAAATATCTACTGTTACATAAAAAAAATATTAGGAAAATTCGCTAAAAAGCTATCAAAGTTACCCCATTTTACGGTATGTGCAACTAATACCCACCAATGCACACTAGGTAGCATGAAGAGTATTTGCTGCAAATTGTATGAGTCGCATTCGCAGAAGTATGGTGCTTCCTGGAATATGTAAGCCGCACTAATGGAAAGCATTTGTTTATCCCCATTGCAAATATACATGTATCGGGACACATAGAAGGAATGAAGACTTTTTCCTATTGCAGGAATTAACTTTGTAGCATAATCGATTGAATTCTAATGAAGTAAAACGATAGTTTTCTAAGCGTTTGTCCTTCTCCTGTCTAATATACATGATTTACCCTAATTCTCTTATTTTTCATACAAATTCTCGCGCCAAAATATAGAGTGTGTTGCAGTTTTCATCAACATGGCTTTTTATCGGTTGCCTTTACCGCATACTTCGCATGCGCTGTCTAGCGGCAAAGATGCGAACAAATAAGCACCAAATGTCAGAAATTTTCTCACATTCGTAAATAGAAATTTTTGCATGCACAAGCACATTACTCTTACTTATAATAAGGACACATTATATTAAACTACTTCAAAACCCTTAAATACTTGTGATAATTGACGTAAGTGATAACTGAGTTCAAATTAGTCACATCTCATTAGAATATAACAAAACGTGAAAAGTGGAACGAGGGCACTTCCAATGCCCATTAGTGCTAGAGCAAGTTTCTAGAGACATCTGCAGTTCCATGTGCTATACGGCCCTAGATAGGCACGGCGCTGCTGTGCGGACACCCTACCTACAGTTTGAATTATTACAGGAAAATGGCTCGAGGACACCAGAAAATCCAGTCGCAGCAGAAGGCGCAGGAAAAGGCCGCCAAAATGAAGAAGCAACAGGGTCATGGACTTAGCGATCAGATGAAGGCTGCCCAGAAAGCACTTGTCTTTTCCTGTGCTGTGTGTAAGGTAGGTAATTCCCACACTTTCACTATTGCGATTTTTATTTCTTGACTATAGGCATGCACAACTAGTACTGTTCAACACGTAGTGATGGTATGTAGTCTGCATTGGTCAACAGATTAACAAAAAAGCCGAGTTAGCAAATCGTTTCAAGGGTAGTCATCGAGTTTTGGATGTAATGTGGGCGGCAGCTAAGACGATATTATTGATAGCACCAGAATCTGCGGGAAGTTGATCACTTTTGATCTATTCTTTTCTATAAAATCCGGTACAATGCATATGATTCCAAACAAATATTGTTGAACATGTACCAAAGGGACCTCCATCAAGCTCCGTAAACAATATTCTGACAAAAAAACTACTACATTTTGTAAAACAAATATTTGAAAGGCCAAATTTTAAAGCTGTGAAGTTGATCAAACACTGACATAAATTTCTTAGGACTGGTGAATTTAGTGTTTTATTAACAAAATATAGTTCAATAAGTAACACGATTTCCCACATGACACGCCTAAAGGTATGAAATTTCATTGACAAATCGTCTGACTTTCGCGAAAATTCCAATTTTTTCACACAAAAAATAAATGTCTACATCAGGGTTGTTAACGTTAATCAACGATTAACGCCGTTAACGTTAATTTTTGCCAAAATCAACGTCAACGCCGTTGCGCTGATTTTTATGGCAATTAACGTTAACGTCAACGAAATGCGTTAAATTAACGTCAACGATACCGTTAATTCTAGCGTTACTTTCTGTTATGTACTTTGGGTTCTGAAAAATATGACTCATCTAAACCACTTTTTCAGTTGATCATAGTAGCCAAGCATACCTATGTCAAAAATTTTCACTCATTTCAAGTTATCATTTTGGCAAAGTCCAATCAGTTTGATTTCTGAAACGTAACTTCGTGGCCGTGCGGCTAGTTTTACCAACTGCATCGAGCTGGGATTCGATTCCCGCCGCGCCGCAGCTGTCAAGATAAGTTTTTGGCTGTGCCACTGGCTGGTGCATGTAAGTCCGGTGCCTGTAATGTCGTGCTTCTTTGAAGAGCAAACCTGGACTCAATGAACCTTTTGATGCTGCTTTACAAAACTTTTCAAGTTTTCAAGATATGTTTCTCGCATTATCTGGATATTAGAATGCAAGACAGAAAATTCCTTGTTGCTGCACTTCCGATCCCCAAACGCGAGAAATAATGTAAGTAGCAAGACTAAAGTCACCTTTAACTGAAATTGTTCAAATGGTGGTTTAAATATTTTGAATCATTGCGTATACTTCCTGAAAATTGAATTTGTTCTAGTTGTTTTTTTGACGTTTTTTCACTTATGCTTTTATTCAAAATGACCAAGGTCGCTGTAAATTCGTGAAACAACCCCATGAAAAGGCGCCCATATTAGTGGACTAATAACTCTTCGCGCACTAGGCCAAGTTCCAATATGTCGCTTAAAGAGTTGCCACATATAATATTGGGTTAGCTAATGGGTACGAAAGCGAACAATTGGTCAAAATGAATTTAAAGGTTCGCATGACTACAAAACAACTAGTAATATTCAAAAAAAAATGAAAAACAATTAAATGATTCAAAATATTTTCCATTGATGATTTCTGCATTTTAACTTATAGGAGATAAAAAATTGAGAAACTGGGAAGTAATGACTGGGAAAAAATATTGATTTCAACATTTTTGCCACCCAAGAGGTCGATCCACAATAGAAGAAATACCAGAATTTTCCGTGTGGGATTTAATATGCATAATTTTAGAATTATTTCATTATTCACGGAATGTAGGGGTCATCATACCAAAATGTAACATCTGCATAATCTGAGTTATTTCACTTTCGTTTAACCTTCCGTAACTCGCGCGGATGACTACCTGCATCAGCACCACGCTTATGCTGAGTACAAAAAGCAAGATTTTTTCAACGTGTTGTACAAAATACAACAGCGCGATCGCTCGAGGGTTAACTGCAACCAAACCTACCCGAATGCCCACAAATTACTTAAGTAGTTCAAGTTTTTTTCATGTTGGATGAAATTCTCTGAAGTTTTCAAGCACTAGCAGGTTTTTCTGCCACTGCCCCATTAAAAAATCAGCCTTACAAAAATATTCCACGAATTTGATAACTTTTCTCAACACTCTAATACACTCCCGTTCAAAAGTTTGGGGTCACCCCCTCAAAAACATGCCATTTTTTTAGGCCCATATCTCCGCCAATTTGCGTCCGATTTCAAAACCCTAGGTTTCATTCAAAAGATAATAAGTCAAAGAAACTTTGAACATGATTTAAAAGAAACTTTTTCAAAAAATTTTGTATGTAAACTTAACCCAAAGTTGCCAAATTTTCTAAAAAATGAATATAAACTTACGGCGGTGTCGCTGGAAGTTGGGTCGACCAAATTTTAAGATGAGAGCGGTAATATGACCCATTTTCTATTAGCTTTCAACTGCTTTTTACAGAACTTAGCTAAAAAATCTAGAAAAAAAGTTATTAAGTAAATTAATCCTTGATGTCATCGACCAAAAGTTTGGGGTCACCCCTCAATATGATGTATCGGCCAAAAGTTTGGGGTCACTATCGTAAAACATGGAAAAGTGATTTGGTGATATCTTCGTCATCTATAGTTCAATTTTAATTATTTTTGGCTCATTTCAAAGATAATTAACTAAATTTACGTTTGATGTCTTTAACTTAACGTATTTAACGATTTTTGTATATAAAAATATTAGGGGTATTCACCAAACAGATTAAATTGCTGCGTAAGCCATGATTTTCTGCTTATTTGAAATGTTTCATGATTTTGCGACTGAAATAATCGAAGATTGCCTTGGTGATCGCGACGTTTAATCAGTTTAATCAGTTTACGCTGTTAAGTGAATCCCCCTATTATGTAAAGTTAGCACATTTTACCACGCTTCAAAAAATGAGGCAACTTTACGTTAAATTTTAGTATGTAAATTTCAACAAATATGTGTGGTTCAATGTATATGCAGTAAGTATCATTCATTTTGTTTCAAATAAGCCAAGAAGAATTGAAATTGAATGAAAGATGACAAAGATATCAACAAATCACTTCTCCATGTTTTACGATAGTGACCCCAAACTTTTGGCCGATACAGCATTTTGAGGGGTGACCCCAAACTTTTGGTCGATGACATCAAGTATTAATTTACTTAATAACTTTTTTTCTAGATTTTTTAGCTAAGTTCTGTAAAAAGCAGTTGAAAGCTAATAGAAAATGGGTCATATTACCGCTCTCATCTTAAAATTTGGTCGACCCAACTTCCAGCGACACCGCCGTAAGTTTATATTCATTTTTTAGAAAATTTGGCAACTTTGGGTTAAGTTTACATACAAAATTTTTTGAAAAACTTTCTTTTAAATCATGTTCAAAGTTTCTTTGACTTATTATCTTTTGAATGAAACCTAGGGTTTTGAAATTGGACGCAAATTGGCGGAGATATGGGCCTAAAAAAATGACATGTTTTTGAGGGGGTGACCCCAAACTTTTGAACGGGAGTGTATGTATAATTTTAAACAAATAATAAAACTTGCTGCAATCACATTTATTAATCAGTATTTTTTTAAACATATATATATATATACATATATATATATGACATATGATGCTTGGAATATCTAATAAAAAATATATTTACAAAGCTGAATGCTCCCAATCGATCAAATTTAGTTATTTTGGACGATGATATCATCAAAAATTATGACCCGCTCAAATGCTCAATCGATTTTCAATCGAATACAGTAATTGGGTTTTTGAATTGAGAAAAATGTATCGATTTTTTGATTTTATACGAAAGAGCAACTTTTTCTGCGCCACTATGATTTTTTGCAGATTTTTAGAACGTTATTTTGGTACCTATAATCAATTTCAAAGAGACTTTTCAAAATCACCTTTTGACAGCTGGGTAACTGTTTGACAGCTCCACCCAGTACAAAACGCGACGAGGGGTGATTCGACAAATCGCTCCCATCTTCTTCTTCTTCTTCTGCATGGCTCTACGTTCCCACTGGAACTTGGCCTGCCTCTCTCCAACTTAGTTTTCTTAGAGCACTTCCACAGTTATTAATTGGAGGGCTTTCTTTGCCAGCCATTGCATGAATTTGTATCTTTGAGGCAAGTACAATGATACACTATGCCCAGGGAGTCGAGAAAATTTTCCCGACCAGAACGGGAATCGAACCCGCCGTCTCCGGATTGGCGATCCATAGCCTTAACCACTAGGCTAACTGGAGACTCCATTAATCGGGGGGGGGAAATCGCTCCCATACAAACTTCGAATTGATTTTTAAACAGGTTCCCGGGCACCAAAATTCATGAAAATTTGGACTTCGGCTCATTATGGCATGCAGATTCAGAATATGGAATTATCTCAACACCGCTAAAGAAGCCAATTAACGTAAGATTAACGGAGTCGTTAACGTTAAATCAACGCTCAGACTCTACATCAACTTTTAATCAAACCTAAGTTCCTACCATGAATGAATAAAATAGTTTGGTGAATCATCCTGGTTTAAAAGACGTAGATGAATGATGTTCTTGAAAGACAATCTTTCATCAGCATTACAATTGAGTTGTTTAGGGGTATCCGGATTTTTTCATTATCGGAATTTCCGCCCAAAAATTAGTCGAAATCCTAATTTACATAATTTTTGGAGTCTGGGAACTATTTTTAAAATGGATTTAAAGTTTGTATGGGGACAATTTTTTGGTCGGGTCGAACTGTCATTTTTATCGATTGAACTGTCATTCAATCCACGAAAATCAAATTGGTTTTGTTTTTTTAACCATCAAAACAAAGGTATTAGAACGCAATAAAATCACGTTGTACTCAGAAAAATGAGCTCTTCCGATTAGGCTATAGAAAATAACAATATTTTATTCACTAAATAACCCAATTATTGGTAGTTTCTGGTATTACTTCTTAATGAAGCTTGAAATTTACTATATTGCCACCAGTGTTTATGGGCTAAACGGACACATATGGTTGCTATTATATTTTCACCTAGGTTTTTGAGTCTAATTTTCTCGACTTTATAAAGGGTTTAAAAGAATTATTGGGATTTTTTTCAGGGATTCCTTAACAAATCTGAGATAATCCTCTACACTGAGAATACTCATCTTAAGAAGGTCATGAGTTTGTCTTATGAAAGTTTGACATAAGAAAAAGTTTCGATTCCATAAGAAATACTTATGAAATCGTTTCATAAGACATCTTATGAAATATTTTTGCGGAAAAAGAAACGTCGCAGTCGGGAATCGAACGCGTGCTTTATTTGCGCGCCCATCGACACTTTGGAAGTTTACAAATATCTTCAGAAATTCTTCCCAAAATCCGTCTAGGGATTCCTTCAAAAAATCCAGGGAGAAAGTCTTCCATGAAATCCTTCAGATTTTTCCCCAGAGATTTCTTCAGATTTTTCTAAGATTTTTTCGGAAATCGTCCAGCTGATTTTTTTAGAAATTCCTTGAGGGATTCCTTCAGGAGTTCGTAAAGATTTTCCTTCATTAACTCTTCTAGGGGTTCTTCCAAGATTTTGGAAACTTTAGCATTGATATCTTCCCGAATTTCTTCAGATTCCTCCAAAGATTCTTTCATTAATTCTTCCAGGAACTTCTCCAAGGTTTCCTGCAGAAATTTATACAGATTCCTTCAGGAATTGCTCGGTGTATTATTCTATGCATTTCCTCTAAAATTCTAATAGGGTTTCTTTCGACACACTTATTTTTTATATGCCGAATCTCGGCATTTTTTGGCATTTTTTTGGCTTTTGCCGGTACCGCCGACTGCTCATCAAACTTGATTTTCAACGAGATCTCAGCAGAGTTGCTCTCTGTCACTATCAATGGTAGGCGAACCGCCGATTTTGATAGACTGACTGCGATCCAAGTCGGCGTGTGCTCTGTTGAGTCACCGTCACTTTCCTTTTTCCATCACAACTACTGTATTGATTGTGATGGCGGATAGATATCACTGATAGGTCATCTTTAAAATTCGTTTAAAAATCAAAATAAACACTTACCGTGATGAGATTTGAATATGTGGCATAGAATAACAAATTTTGCATGTTAATCATTAAAAGTTTAGCGTTTTGGCTTAAATCGCCAAAATATCAGTTCACTTGCTATGATAGTGCTCTGGAGTTCGGGTCAATATCAAGTCGTTGCCGTGATAGTGATAGTGACGGTGGTGCAAAATCAGTAGTCAACTGACATGACTGATATTTCGCAGCTCTGGATCTCAGCAATTGCATTGATTGTTTGCTGAGATCCAGGATTTTTTTTCGGGATTCAGCTAACAAACAGTATAAATCAGTGTTTCTCAAACTATGGGTCGCGGGCAGATTTTTGGTGGGTCGCGAAATCTTGCCGGCGTTTGCATCTCTTAGATCATATTAGGGATTTCTCCATGGATGTTTTTGAAATTCCTTTTGATATTTTTCTAAGAGTACCGTAAACCGGGGTCAAATTGATCTCCGGGTCGAAATTGATCAGACGTTTTTCACATAGTTTAAGCATACTCTGTATAGTTTCCTTCCAAGTATCGTGATGTAGGAATCCTATACTAAACGATACATATATGGAAACTATTTAAAAAATACTTTATCGAACAGAAAAACGTCTGATCAATTTCAACCCGGAGATCAATTTGACCCCGGTTTACGGTACTTACAGATACTTATCCATTAGTTTCTCCACGTAGGAATCCTTTCAGAAACGCGTGCACGATTTTTATAAAGGGATTTCTTCAGCAAAATCTCCTTTGATATTTTGGGAAATTGTCCTTCGATTCCTTTGGTTATAACACCAAAGATTCTTTTAATAGTTTTTCCAGCGATTTCAACATGAATTCCACCAGATTTTTTCGCAAATTCCTTTAGGAATTCATTTTTTAGGTTCGATCACCAATTCTCCAGAAATTCCATCTGAATTTTCTTTGGAGGTTTCTGCAGAAATACCTCCAAAGACTCCTCAACTATTCCAGGTATTTATTCAGAATTTTGTAGAGAATGAGATTGATAGTGATGTTAAAAAAAATGTTTAGGATGGCAACTAAGAAAGGAACACAAAGTATGGATAGTTAGAACAATTAGCAGGCGGTGATTTTCAGCAGAGAAAATAATTGACAGTTTTGTGACAGAAATTGTAGGAGATAGACGGAGAAAATACAATTTGAAAAGATTAAAAAAAAGCGTTCTCTTTTCCAATCCGGACGCAAGCCCTTCCCCCCAGGATAATTGATTCCGCCGTATTTCGTGATAATCCACTGGGTCACGACAAATTTCAGCATAAATTTCTTCAGAATTTTTTTTCAGGTTTCAGAAATACCCGTAGGGATCTCTTTAAAAACCCTTCAGGAATTTTCGCAGGGATTCTTACAAAGATTTATTTTAATTGCTCCGGTGTTACCTCCAGGATTTTTTTAAGATTCTTCAAGAATTATTCAATTTATTCCTCTAGAGAATTGTGTTCTTTTAGCGCAATTTCGTTGTTAGAGACTGTTCTTTTTTGTTTGGGAACAGAGAAAATTCACAAGCAGTTTGTAATTACAGAGCTTTTCTTTAAAAAAAAATAGTCCCAAGATTGAATGGATTAAGCATATTAATAATTCTAAATCATATTCCAACGACAGGATTTTATTTGTTGAATGCTCCTTAGAATATTTTTCTATTCGATTCCCCGATAGTTCCGCTTGTGGTCTTAACCGACTCTAATCAGCATTGTTGTATCCAATTGGTTACTTACGCTGTCTCCGATTCTGACCATCTCCCTGTAACATTTTAAATTTCCCATGATCCCATGACTCAGCTATTATTGACAACGAACTGAAAATTGTGATCCATCTTGAAAACGTGAGAAGACAATTCCGAGATCCTGCATTGAAAGTAATTTGGCAGAATCATCGGAAGCATGAGCATGAGCATGAGCATAAGATGACCGTACAATTCGTAGTTGTTACTCCGTTACTGACCAGAACAGTCAACATTGCACAGGGAACCAAATGGATGGGGCCTGGGTGTAGCTTTCCATCCTCAATGTGCAATTTTGAAGGTTCAAAATGTTATATTGTCAGTACCGGCGCCGGCCACGTCCTTACGGTCATCGGGGAGGGGAAGGAATGTTGGTGTGACATCCGTTGCTACTAGAGACCGTGTGTACCTCCGCATCCCCATGGTTGTCACAGGAAGGAAGTTTGTTAGTGGGAAGGGAAGGGATAGAAAGTTACATAGATCTGGATTCACATTGGTGAGTGATGTGAGCTATGCAACCCATAATATGATTTAGTCTTCCGTCAGCCGGCTGTCGGAAGAATACAACAATTTTGTAGTATGTTTGTGTATTAAATTTAATTATATACCGGGTATGAATAATTTTTAAACCACGCTTATGTCGGATCAACTCGTAATAACGCACGTTTTAAGCTTATCGTTTCTCAGTCAGAAAATAAACTGTATGCAATTCCGTTTAGTGTTAGGGTATCGTGCCACTTGGGCGGTGGCCTCTATATTCGTCTGTTTGCCACCATAACTCAGTCAATTTTGAACCAATTGACTTGAAATGCTGTACACGGGTAGATACTATACCTTTCTCACTGCATTCCAATAATTGTGTCAATTGGTTCAAATTTGACTGAGTCACAGTGACAAACAGACGAATATAGAAGCCACCGCCCAAGTGGCGCGATTCCCTACTGCCAATGCTGAAAAGCCGAAACCCGCGCCGTAGCTTTACGAGAAAACTGGACAACTAAACAACTAGAATCGTTGCTATTGAGTTTCACCTATGTTCTTGTATTACTTTTTTTTTCGCGTTCCCGTGTTAATAAGATTGCGGATAATAAAACCGTTGTACATATTTATTATCCGCGAATGTTCGCAACGCGTAATATAAGTTGAAAATGTGATGAACAAAAATACATTAACGTAAATGTTTGAAAAAGAAATCGAAATTATGGAACTCGGCCCGAATAAATCGACGCGGAAAACGTGGTCTAGTTGTCACTGTATCGTACGGTAATCTTGACCTTTCTAAAGAAAGAGATACTTCGCCGTATTGATCGCTGATTGCCTGCTTGTAAATCTGAAATAGAAAAAAGTATTAAATTGTGATACGTTCTCCACTGTTATATTTTTGTAAATTGTTATTTATATAGGTTAAATTTACCTCCATCCCTCTGAAACAAACCGTATATTAGCAGTGAAAAATAAATAGAATAAAAAAATAAATAAATAAATAGTGTATAAAAGTACACCAAATCTTGATCCTGGAATGTTCTTGCATTTAAATAAACCAGGCTGGTAAATAGCAAGATCAAAACTTGAAATGATAGATCTTACACCGTAACGCACCATTCCAAGGTGATCTACCCACGTTACGGGAGGAAGAAATACGGGCGGCGGCGGGAATCGAACCGAGACACTATCATGGTGATACACGGTATCCTGCGCTCTAACCAGCACGGCTATAACTGCACATAATTTGGCAGAATCATCGGAAGGATTTAAAAAACCGTGATTAATCCACCTAGTGGTGATAGCGCCTTTCTCGTCGAATATGTACGCATGATGTCGACGTAAGCCGAAGTGTTCCTGAATCCTGAGAATACTTTATTGAGAAAAGCAAGAATTTTATCAAAGCCATTATCGAATAGAAAAACTTATTGATGACGCATATTCCGACGTTATGTTCAACGTATAGGCAGAGCTTAAAAATATCAGAGCTCTCAGTTGACTGCTTGACCACCTTCACTGTCATTGGAGGCCAATCAATATGAAGACGATGATTACAAGCTAAGATATAACCTTTTTCACAACCACAGATCACTTTGGGGTCGTCGACAAAGTTTTTTCTGTAGACTTCAGGCTATATTTTATTATCGCTGATTACAAGATCCATGTAAAATTGAACAAAAAAAAATGCAAGCAAGTGAAATTTCCCAAACTAAATGCCAATAAAATTTCAACCACATTACAGAGCGCGAGGGCGCAACCAGTCACATCAGAATTTTGTGTAGTAACTTTAGGCGCCAAAGGGGATTGAAAAAAAATGTTCAGGGTTGTTGCGATTAAATTTTAATTTTCCCATACAACGTTGACTGTAAGGATGAGTAGGAATCTGAAATGGTGTGATTTGAAGAGTTCTGAGATCACTTTAGTTTTGTCATGATGAAGAGAACAATTACACATATCTATCGCTTGCTATGATTTTGCTCACTTTCGAAGTTCCGGCAAAGCACCCAAAGTTGGTTCTGTAATACTGCTGGTAGTCTCTAATGTGGTTTGAGCCTATTTTCTTGCTAATCGGTAATCAGGTTATCAAAAAAGCCGCGATTTGACGTGTGGTATGCATTAGTTTGGTTAACTTTTGTATATGGCCACTTCCGGCGGGACACCCGGAACCACAAACACTACCGGTAGTAACTTATGTAGTCTGTGCCTATTTTCTTACTAACCGTTCATCAGGTAATCGAAAAGGCCGTGAATTGATGCACCGAATGCATGAGTTTGGTTCAATTTTACATTTTACCACTTACGGCGGGACATCTGGAACCAGGACAGTACCAATTGTCCCAAATATGGCATGAAACTAGTTTCCTCTAACTGTTCACCCGATTTCCTAGAAAGCCACGAATTGATGTGTTACATGCATGGGTTTGGATCATTTTTACATTTTACTAATTCCAGCAGGACATCCGGAACCGGTTCTGGAACACTACCGGTAGTCTTTAATGTGATCTGAGATTATTTTCTTGCTGACCGCACTTCAGGTTATCGAAAAAGCCGGTATTTAATGAGCCGCACGCATGTGTTTAGTTTCCTTCCACATTCGTCCACTTCCGGCGGGACATCCGGAATCGGTTCTGGAACACTACTGGTTTTCCCTAATGTGGTCTGAGTTTTTTTTGTTAACCGTTCATCAGATTACCTAAAAAGCTGCGATTTGATGTGGTTTGGTTCTCTTTTACATTTGACCCATGATTTGACCACTTCCGGCGGGACAACTGGAACCGATTCCGGAACATTACCGGTAGTTTCTAAGGTAGCCTGGTTCTATTTTCTTGCTAATCGTTCATCGAGTTTTCGAAAAAGCCGCAATTTGATGTATTGCATGCATTACTTTGGTTCACTTATGTATTTGGCCACTTCCGGCAGGACACTCGGAATTGGTTCCGGAACACCACCGGTTCAGATATGGTCTAAGACTCTTTTCCTGCTTACCGTTCATCAGGTTATCAGAAAAGCCGCAATTTGGTGTGTCGCATGCATGGGTTTGGTTCACTTTTGTATTTGGCCAATTCCGGCGCGACACTCGGAACCGGTTCCGGAACACTACCTGTAGTTTCTAATGTGGTGTGAGCCTATTTTCTTGCTAACCGTTTATCAGGTTATCGAGAAAGCCGCGATTTGATGTGTCGCGTGCATAGGTTTGCTCCACTTTAATATTTGGCCACTTCCGGCGGGACACCCGGAACCGGTACTGGAATACTACCGGTTCAGATATGGTCTGAGAGTATTTTCCTGCATACCGTTCATCAGGTTATGGAAAATGCCGCGGTTATATGTGTCGTATGCATAGGGTTGTAGCATTTTCATATCTGGCCCCTTCCTGGGGTACCGGTCCGGAACACCTAAATGGCCATAACTCCGGAACGGCTGGACCGATCCGAACCATTTTCAGTAGGAAACAATGGGACCAGATTCCGCGTCGAATGAACCGCCGGTCATTAAAATCGGTTGAGGTTTACTGCCAAAAAGTGATGTGAGTTTTTTGTACACACACATACACACATACACACATACATACACACACACACACACACACACACACACACACACACATACATACACACAGACATCACCTCAATTCGTCGAGCTGAGTTGATTGGTATATGTGACTCGACCCTCCGGGCCTTCTATCAAAAAGTCATTTTTGGAGTGAACATATAGCCTTTCCAGTACACTTAGTGTACGAGAAAGGCAAAAACGTTTCACAGTTATATCCCGGGTCTACTGCCCTCGGACGCATAAATGTCACATGTTACAATTGAAAAACACGAGAAAACGCATTTGAAGTTTGTAGGGTGACAATGGGTATTATCGGCAGGTTTGTTCTCTTCGTCATGGGGGGTTTTTGTCAGCCAAATTGCCTGAAACTTGGCCATATAATTCAGCTTAGTTGGGAAGGATTTGAGACCAACTCTGAGTTCAATAGGTTTCAAAAAACCCCAAAGACGAAGAGAATAAAACGGCCGAGAATAGGTAATTTCCCCTATATAAACTTTGGCGATTGTCGCATTTGATTACGGTCAACGCAATTCAACCAGTGAAATGTAAATAAATTCATATGTTGACAAAATGTTTCAAAATATTATAAAGTGACCAGACGTCCCGCGTTTCGCGGGACAGTCCCGCAAATGTCCTGCGACAAATTATGTCCCGCGAAATGTCCCGCGTTTGTCTCAAATCGTAAAAATGTCCCGCGTTTGAAAAAAAAATCAACAAGCATTTAAAATATTGTAGTAACTTCAAAGCCAAAATAGTCAAACCGGTTTTGTACAAAGAACAAATGACATCAAACATATTAACGGAACTTTCAACATCAGAGTTCAAAAACTGAAAGATTTTTGCGAGAAAGTACATGAAGATTCTGGGTTACAGTAAAGTTTGAACTGTTGAAAGTTTTTTTTTCGAATATTTGGTTGATTTTTATACACAGTCCGGCAGCATCATTTTGCAGTTCGGTGAAGGAAATAGAGAGTGACAAGAGTACAATTACAAAAGTAGTAGACGAAACTATCTCAAGTTCAAACTTCAGGGTTGAAAACTACTTTTATTACTATGTAAGTGCGCACTGCGCATAGTCAGATGAAAAATCTGAAGGGAAATCGTTGCCCGAAGTTAAAATCTTTCCAAACCCAATATAGTAAACTTTTGTGAGTTCTTCCTTCGGAAAAAAAGTAAAGCGTGGGTCCCGAGATGAACTAGAAAATCTCGTTAATACAGTTAAAAAAAATAAAAAAAACTTGTCGGAAATTTATTTTGACTGTGTAATTTTTTTTTTCAAATGGGTGAATATCAAAACCATCATTGACTGGCAGGCGGTTCGAACGAGTACGCTCGTAAGTTAAATTCATCCAATAAGTTAATCAATGTTGACAGAGAAGTATCTGAGCTACTTAGGGAAATAGTACGCAAATGACAAAATTGGACAAGCAGAAGCTAAATTGGTTAACATTTTCAGGCACTTTGAGGGTAATAATAATCTCAAAAAAATGTAGAGTTCACGTCATGCTTGTCAGGCAAAAATGTTGTAATAAACGATTTTTGTTTCAGTTGTGTACGAAGTTTGAACCACCTTAATTTTAATTTTGAAAACAGTTGAGTTGAAATATCAAAACCATTTTTGACAGCTAGATTTAATAATCAGGTTTCTTTTGAAGACTGTAGAAACATTTTTATGAGTTTGTCTCACTTCTGCTCACTACTTAGAAAGATATGCTTGGTAGAAGAAATGAATGCTTCGTATTCTACGAACAAAAAAAAACGCTACGTATTCGTTAACAAAAAAAAAGATCATGATTTCACCTTATTATGCATCTTTCCAAATTAATGTCCCGCGTTGGAGCTCTGATCATCTGGTCACTTTAAAATATGACGTATCAAAATATGACGTTTGACGTAAAAACCTCACAAATGTCGAAATGTAACATGTGACATTTATGCGTCCGACGGCAGTCTAGGGGTTTTTGTAAATTGACAAAAAATAAGAAAAATCCACCGAAGCCTTTTCTTTCGCTGAAAGAGGATAACAAAACATTATTGACCAATTTGTTATTGAGAATTGGAAAAATATGTAAATTCCGGGTGGTGAAGGAATTTGGTATATACTGCCCCACTCGTATAACCATCCTTTTTGAAAAAATAGGAATTGAGAAAACGGCATTTGAAGTTTAAAGAGGATGGGTATTCAATAACGGTAACTTAAGTGATGAAATATCAAATGGGACTGATATGCGAGTGGGGCAGTATATTTCCATCCAAAAACTTCCAGAAAGCTACTTACGATTTGTTGGTTAACAATATTGACCAATGTTTTCAGTTTGCATACTTGTTTGAAAGTTTAAGAAAGCTAAAGTTGTCTATTTATTGTTCCCCTAGCAGTGTCCAAAGTCGCTCCTATCCACTTCTATAGGCGAGGGTTCCAATTGATGTATGAACAACTTTTTTGTTTATAGATGGATTTAGTTCAAATTCATCTTATATAGGGTGGGGCGGGGCAAGATGGGTCGCGGGGCAAGATGGGTCAGTGCCATTTTCGGGCGCATTACTCATGTTTTGATTATGTTAATAATTTTGTTAGATGACCAGCATGAATATACAAAAGTTTGGGACATTGATTGAGAAATTATTCACTCTCATTGGAAATACAAAATAAAATGGTTTTTTGCCATTTTTCTTATGCGATACATTCCATATATTCTCCATATAAACGGCCGCGGGGCAAGATGGGTCACCTTCAATTTTGAGCGTATTTTTGGAGCATTCAAAAGTTATTTATTTTTTATTACAAGACTATCTCATAAATGACTTCAATCAAGCGGAATAAACGCTCAAAATTATAACATAAAATTATGATAATTTTTTAGTAAAAACATCGATTTTCAAGTCGCCTCAGGACCACTCAAATCGTAAAGTTTTTTATATTCCAAATAAATTTATAAAATGTTTACTAGTAGCTCTTGTTTACTCAGTATGGGTATGGAGCATATTTAAATGTGTAACAAATCTTATATTTTGACGTTTTTCGTTGAGAAAATGTTAATTACTTAAAAGGTGACCCATCTTGCCCCGCACTTTTTTCACGGTACAAAATCGATCACTTTTTAAAACTGCTTGTTTAACATCATATTTTGTATTAAATGAACTTTTTATCGACTTTTAGCATAGCTAACTAGTGTATTAAAGAGTAGCAGACGAATACAAACCAATACGATTTGTATTTACGAAGTTATGGCGATCCATCCTTATGCGACCCATCTTGCCCCGCCCCACCCTACAATCACTGATTTATTTTTTGTAAAATTTGTAGCAAAAAGTCCACAACTCTGGGAGTTATAATGTTGAAAAATTATGAAAAAGTTTAAAAAGAAGTACCACACGACGGTATCGCCTTTGATTGAAATAAAACTCATTCCCTCATATCAATTCTCCAAAACATCAGATAAACTAAACTCACTTTTTCCTTCCACATTCCAGTCTCAAATGCCAGACCCCAAGACCTACAAGCAGCACTTCGAGAACAAACATCCCAAATCGGAACTGCCAGCTGACCTGAAGGATGTATAACGCAACTGCCGCCTCAGCCTTGTCGTCAGGGTGCAAGTAGCCAGCAGCCAGCAGCCAGCATGCTAATCATTCTTGTTCATTTACACGTAAAAATGATTCTACAAAGGCCCATTCTGCGAGGACTCTCTCTCGATATAAGCGCATAAGACGGTGGTCCCTCTGTCCGAAGGGAATCCGATCGAGAACTTTTCTTCACCAGTGATTGACAATGGATATTAGCGAGAGGAAAAAAAGAAAACAAATTATCAATATTATTTATAGCATTAATAATATATCCACTAAACATAGCCGTTAAACAAGTGGTTGTTAGCAAGCAGTTCTCCAAGATGGTTAAAATTCTTTCGACAACAGTACCATAACCACTAAAAGTCAAACGAAGTTATACATATTAAATGGTTGGAGTAATGTGTAGCAAAAATTTTTAAAACTCTGCATCTCTACATTTTGTTCAATAAAAATACTATTATTGAGTTACCGTTTTTTTTTATTCAGAGAAACTTTTTCGTTCAATTAAATACAACATCGCTTTTCATTAGGGAATACAAGGCGACATACGACAGTATCATCGACCACTTAAGGGCGAACGGGACGGTCGAGGAAATATCCACCATTGCGCAATTGCTACTAAGATGGTAATCTCAGATTCTACTTCATAATTTGCAACAAAAACCTATCATTGTGTATGCTCACTTGCAGTGCATATGCTGATTGGTTTTCAGCATCTTCAGTGCGATAGAACTCGAGATTACCATCTTCAAAATCGCGAGGCAAATTTTTAGAAAGAGAGGCAAGATAGAAAAAAATAACACGGCGTCCCGTTTCACCTTAAGAGTTACGCACAATCGTGGATACTCTATACTCAAGGAAGTCAAGGAAGTTTCCATTTGGAAAATTTCCTGAACCAACCGGAAATCGAAGCCATCACCCTTAGCATGGCATACTGAATACCCACGCCTTTACAACTGTGGCTATATGAGGCATCAAGTAATACTAATGCAACAAGGATTTCGGTGAAAACATTTCGTTAGTTTAAACTTTATCAGAGTGAATTTTAATGCAGACTAGCTCTTTACTCTGAGGTATGCATAAGTTGTGCCATTGCACGCTTAAATGAAGAAAAATAATAATTTCGGTTATCAGGTTGCATGGAAACATGGAAACCGAGATGGAAACTGACAGAGATAAAAGTCCAGAAATTTCGAGGCAATCAAGCATAAGTCAAGAGGGATTCATGGAACTTACTCTAATGAGACCACAGTTATTGGTTGTTTAAAATCGACGTTTGAACAAGGCTTTCAAATATACATTACTATGCGATTGATCTCATTTTATTACATTTTTACAAATAACACTTTTATTCTTTTCTTATTCTGAGCGCTTTTTACTTACCTTACTCTCCAACAATCATTTCGTTCAACTCTTCAGAGTTCATCTCGAATGGATCGTATTCGAAGTTTGCATCCTCAGATGTACCGTCTCCAATTGCTGCCTCGGAAACATCATGCAGGGTGACGTTATCTTCGATAGACCGTTTGTTTCTAATTGTTCGTAGTTTTTTGTCGGTCAAGCCGAACACGTGGCAAAACATAACTTTACAAATCGAAATCGGTGGTCCATCGTTTGGCAAGGAATACGCATAGGTGAATTTTCTCCTACATTCTTTCTGTGAGGTGTTCTGAAATAAAGTACGGTTTTACGCAAATTATACAAAAGCGCAGATTTTAATACCCCAGAAGATAATTAGGGGTAGGCGGGGCATTATGGACACCCGGGGCAGAATGGACACCCTCAATATTTTGAAATATGCGAACTTTTTTGAACTTTTAATGAATGGAGAATATAGTCCATTCGTATAAAACGTAGTTTCAAGAAATAAACATTCGAAATTAAAATTATACTTGATTTTACACGAAAAAGTTGCGTCCTCCGTTTTTTGTGCATGGAAATTATAATTTTCACACCATCTAAAATAAGATTTAGTGATTAATTTATTGCAGGTCGATTAAAACCTGATATTTATAGAAAACATGCAAGTAGTTTTGCTGTATCTACATGCTTAACATGTTTATATTTTCTTCTTTATTATATCAAAAATCAAGTTTGAAAATATCTTCTACTGCCGGGGCAAAATGGACACTCACCTTTTTGAAAGAAGCGACAAGGGAAAAATATAACCTAAATCACAAACCAACCAAATTCTTCGATTTCAGTATATTTTCGGTTAAATGCTCACTATATTAGACATAGGGTGAAACAAATTGGTCAAAAAACGACAGAAGCAAAAAATAGTTGTTCTAGGCACAGCTGTACATGCCGACAAAAACGAAGCTTTATCCAAAACAGCCTGAATTTAAATTAACTGAACAAAAATGAACTACTTAGGCGTATTATTCATCAATAATAGTTGTTTTGTAATGAAATGACTTCATAGGTGTAAATAATGTACGAAATTCGTAAGAGTCTCATGGTGTCCATATTGCCCCATGGGGGTGTCCATTCTGCCCCGTATGCTTGAAGACGGTCATGAAAAACTAACATTTTTCAAAACATTTTTTGAAGTGGATAAATCATTTTTCTTCGTGAACATTCTTATGCAATAGATGCTAAATAGACTTTAAAAGGATATATGTATCAAAAAACTAAACTTTTTTGACATCTTGCCAGGTAAAGTTGGCAAAAACCTTAGGGTGTCCATATTGCCCCGCCTACCCCTACCTGTTGACGTGGAGTTCCACATTTGATGCAACTATTCAAAAATTCTATTCGATCTCGCTTGGACAACATCGTATATTTGTCCAGCAGCGCTCGGCGCATTTGAGCCGGCACTTTGGTGGAACACGCTTGTAAACAAGAACAAGCTTGTTCTAAAGGATTAATTGGTTTTGAAAAACCGTCACGATCGTCGTTGACTTCAGCATCAGAAGTGCAATCTACAATATTGTTGGAGTCGTGCTCCTCGTTATTCATATCGTCAGGCGGATCTTCTGAATGAACTGTGTTTATATTTATTCCATGGACACTTCCAGTTTCACTCGTTTTAGCTCTGGAATCGGATTCGCTGTTCTTAATTACTTGTAACTGTGTGTGGCTCAAATTGAACGTATTCCGAAACATAGATTGACACACCACAACGCGCCCCGTGTTGCTTGGAAGATGATAAACTTTCTTCCACAATTCCGTCGCTTCCTAGAAAAATAAAAAAAATAGGGCCTAATTTCAGAGTACTTTTAGTAGGGTGGGGCGGGGCAAGATGGGTCAGTGCCATTTTCGGGCGCATTACTTATGTTTTGATTATGTTAATAATGTTGACAGATGACCAGCATGAATATACAAAAGATTGGGGCATTGATTGAAAAACTATTCACTCTCATTGGAAATAAAAAATAAAATGGTTTTTAGCCATTTTTCTTATGCGATACATTCCATATATTCTCCATATAAACGGCCGCGGGGCATGATGGGTCACCTTCAATTTTGAACGTATTTTTGGAGCATTCAAAAGTTATTTATTTTTTATTACAAGACTATTTCATAAATGACTTCAATCAAGCGAAATGAACGCTCAAAATTATAACATAAAATTATGATAATTTTTTAGTGAAAACATCGATTTTCATGCGCCTTAGGACCACTCAAATTGTAAAGTTTTTTTTTATATTCCAAATAAATTTATAAAATGTTTACTAGTAGCTCTTGTTTACTCAGTATGGATATGGAGCATATGTGAATGCGGAACAAATCTTATATTTTGACGTTTTTCGTTGAGAAAATGTGAATTACTTAAAAAGTGACCCATCTTGTCCCGCACTTTTTTCACGGCGCAAAATCGATCACTTTTTAAAACTGCTTCTTTAACATCATATTTTGTATTTAATAAACTTTTTATCGACTTTTAGCATAGTAACTAATGTATTAAAGAGTGACGGACGAATACAAACCAATACGATTTGTATTTACAAAGTTAAGGTGATCCATCCTTAGGTGACCCATCTTGCCCCGCCCCACCCTATTTAGTATTTAGACGCTGGTCAGTGCTGCTTGAAATGTGAGGCGAACAAAGCATAATTTGCTTTTCTATGATCGGCGCTTTTCACTCCAAAGCGGTAGCTATGTACATGTCAACATCGGCTAACATGTTTCTTTGGTTAGAAGTAGATTTGTGCCAAACATGTACACAGTCTGTTGCAAAACTAGACAAACCAGATAAGTCATGTACCAACAACAACTCGACAAGAAAGTTACAGTTACAGTTAGACGAAACATAAGACCAAAAACGCAAAATTAATTACCCCTGAAGATGACACAAAACCCCAGTGTCGAAACGTAGGGCAAATTTTTTTTTTTTTTTGTCTTTATTATCGAGACTTTCAGCCCGAGGCTGGTTCGTCTCCGAAAGATTATGAGTCAAAACAGATACAGAGTGTGGAGACTATTTTTTCTTAGTAAACGTTCAACCTTTTTTGCTTGTTTTCTGGACATTCGTTCCCTCTTGTCATTCCAAGCTCGAATTGCTTCGGTAGTTGCAACCTTAAAATCAAGTAATTCTAATTCACTTTCACTTGCACTGTCTGTGCCCACTTTGGTATTGCTATCCCCTATGTGACCAGAATTGTTCTGCACATCATCAGATATTGTTATCATGCTGCCAGCGTCGCTTTCATTGTCTTTCGTTTGTGGCCTTTTCTCCTGTGGCTGGTTGTTAGAATCTGCAGAGTCAATAGACAGTTGGCGGGGTGAAGAAATAAAAAAGCAACAGGGAAAACGTCGGGCAAATAATAAACCTCGTTTTCCCATATTAAAAGACTGCGTAGCCGTTAAAATCGTAGATCAGAATTCTATGTTTTCTAATAAAAAAGTTTATTTACAGCATTCTTAGGCAACAACAATATTTACAAAAGCACGCTAAAAAAATTGAAATTGGTCAAACGGTTAGTAAGTTATCGGACTCTAAAGTTTTTTTGTAAAAAGAAGAAAAAAAAATAACGACTCACTCAAAGTGCAATTTTTTGGTAATACCAATCCGTGTGATCGATTATGAATTTCAAATAACTCAACGTATATATGTACAGATGGGTAACTTATTGGTTAAATTGGGAAAAAATCCACAGCTTAGGTAAGATTTGAACTCACGACTCCTTGCACGACCCTTATTCACTAGACAAGTGCTTTACCAACTAAGCTACCGAGCCAATTAATGACACGGCAACTTAGTTGTCATAAGGTAATTCAAATCTCATCGAACTATATCATCTTCCCCTGCGAACGACGCGTTTGATCGCCTTCCAGGTAGCAATTGTTCTTCCTCTACACAGTCGTTGGGGAAGCGATGCCTGTATGATAGGCAAACAGTTTCAAACAATAAATAAATCGCTTTCGCTCGTCGTAGGTATGTACAACAGAGATGGTTTATATTTGCGGATTAGGGGAAGATGATATAGATCGATGAGATTTGAATTACCGTCAAACGGGGTGACTTGCAACGGCGGGGTGACTTGCAACACTTGATGTCTTCTGTCTATGTTTATCAACAAAACATAAAAATCAGACGTTTACATACCAAAACTCAGTTGAGCTATGAAGTGCACATACTATCTGAGTAGTAGCCACGATTTTTACTTTTATGAAAATAGTTCCAACAAAATATTTATAAATTTAACATTAGTCTGAAAAAGTAACAAAAATGTGAGCCTCGAATCGTTACCTGCAAAAGAATGAAAACAATATTTCCCAAAAATAATATTCTATATGCGGATTCTATACATAATGTGCTATATGAATTTCCATTTTACTTTTTAAAAATATTACAATATCTTTGTTATATTCATATGTTTTGAAATATTGTACCTAGACGGGGTGACTTGCAACACTCATTTTCTTAACAATTCAAAGTCCAGAAAAACTAAATATTGTTGTTTAACTAATAATTCACCAGCAAAAGTCTGAAGGATCATCATATGAACTGAAAAATACATGAAAACTTATGTTAAATTAACAATTAGTAACTTGGTGTTTTTGAGCCCAATATTTCCATATAAAAATTCACAATTCAATTTCCTATGTAAAAACAAATGTAATAAAAAAAAGTATGTCAGCCCAAACAATATCACAATAGTAGCAAGAATACTTATCAAATATGCTTGAAACTAAAAATTAATATCTGCGTGTTTGAAAAGGGATTTACATTGAGTGTTGCAAGTCACCCCGCACGACGTCTTGTATCAAAAACGACCTTATTTGGCTTTTTCAAGATGAAAAAATAAATCAATCTATAACTTGTTCACTTTATTTTATAGAGGGGCCGGCTATTAAAACTATTACAAATAGTTTTAATTTTAAAATTAAGTTTAATCAACATTTTTTGTTAGTTGAAGCTGAAAAGTGTTGCAAGTCACCCCGTTTGACGTTACCGTATGACAACTAAGTTGCCGTGTCATTAGTTGGCTCGGTAGCTTAGTTGGTAAAGCACTTGTCTAGCAAATAAGGGTCGTGAGTTCAAATTTCACCTGAGCTGTGGATTTTTTTCTCAATTTAACCAATCTGTACATATGTACGTTGAGTTATTTGAAATTCATAAAAAAAAAATAAATAAATTAAATCTTAAAAATATGAGTTTTTGCGTTACGAGTTTATTCGAAATTTAATTTGTAAGAGATTCATGAAAAAGATTTAAAATCGGTTGAAAATTGAAAAAGTTTTGGCACTTTAAGTGAAAACTCTGAAAAGACCTTTTTATTACTCGAAAATTCAACTTTGAGGCGATTGCACCTCAATATTTTTGGCTCAAACTCAGAAGTTGCTCTTTTTGTGTCATTTGAATCCAGAAAAGCTTACAAATTCCAGGTTTCAACAACTTTTGAAAAAAAAAGCTGCAGTCTATTCACCAGCCAACCAACCGATGAAGAACAGCGGTCGCAGTTGGTTCGTGTTTTCTTAACTACCTTTGCGTGTTTATTGATTAGTCGGCGCTGATACTGATAGTATTTTTCATATTCACACGGTTTCAAGCACTGACGCTGGTTCACCTCTAGAGACGATAATTGATTATGTGTTACCATAAATGTGATTTACTACAAATAAATGTTTGTATGTAAAAAACTTACCTTTGTTAACTTTGTGCTACGCAGATCCATGAGACTTCTCACAAAGTGCTTTTGATCGTGGCAAGACAGTTCCAAATATTTATCGAAAATCATCTGCCGTAGCCGGTACGGAAATTTTAGGTGACACTGCCTAGCGCAACAGCAAGCTGCTGGCACCAACGTGCTGGGTAGATCCGAAGTGTTTTGCTGAAGTTTTTTAGATCTTTTGCGCATAACGGGTGGATTCAACAGCCCTTGCAAGTATCCGTTTAGGAATGCTTCGTCTAGCTCCACTGGGCTAACGGTTGGACGATCCAGGTCAGACTGGGGATTTCTCACATTGTCGTCCAAAATCGGTAATGGGGATTCTTTGGTGATTTCCAGAAACTGCTTCCGATAAACCGCGCCTTCGTTATCTGTCGAAAAGAATATAGCTTGAATGGATTGGCTTTTACTACAGTAAAAATGAATGAATTACAAAAACACTAAAAGTTTATGCATGATCCTTCACCTCTTCAATAACGTTTAGCAAAGTGTATTGTTAGTCTTACCGTCTTCGTCCTCATTTTCAATTGTGGGTTGTTTTCTGTCGGTTTCGCTTCCGCTCAGAGTAGCTTCATCATCCGAGCAATGGATTGAGGATGGAGCTGCGATTGCTTGATCAGTAACACTTTCTGATGGCGGTTCGAAATTCTCACTGCCGTGTAGACCGTTTGAGTGTACTGGTTCTTCCTTGATGTCTATTGAATACACGCATTCATTATTTCAATTTTAATATAAACCATCATGAGAAATAAGTACTGCTTTACATAATAGTGCTGATCGCTTGATCATTTTAGAACAACGGTAAAAAAGTAGAAATAATATTATTCAAACATGAGATTCCTAAATGATAGTAATAAATAGGAATAAAATCGCGTTATCCGTTATAGGAGATGGAAAATTGAATTTCAGGGAATGTGATATGTAGAACCATTTCAGTGTAATTAAAAGAATCAATATTTAAAAAATGGATTTAGGCGTAGTACATGATAACAAAAAAGAAAGTATTCTAACCGTTGTAATGTGCCAAATATGATAGTAATTTTTTTTAAAGCAGTACCTATTATACAAACCTATTTCTTGAGGTTCTTCTTGACTAGAGAGCACATGCAGAGAGTTGATATCTACATCGACTTCAATCTCATCATAACTTGTTTCTTCCGGTGCTCCAAACTGGTTATTCCCAAGAAGGCCTCGCAACTTTTTATCTGTCACCTTGAATGTGTTCATGAACATTACTTTGCACACTTGGAATTGTTTTTTCCTAGTCGGTATGAAGTAGTACAGGCTGTAATTTCGCCTTGTCATGATCGCCCTTTTTCTCTGAAAATCAATAATATTACGAGTATTGAACGAAGAAAGTTTCTCGTGCATTCGTACCTTAGTGCACTCCCTTCGAATGTGGCGTCTGAGGAAAAGTCTTTGGCTCAACGGGGATAGCCGCACAAATCTACCGTAAAGCTTCTGCCGCAAATCATCCGTCAACCAGGCGTAACACATGAAATGGACGCATGAGCACGCCTCCATGACGATGTGGTCGTCAAAAGGACTGCCCTTGGTCATCGGTTTGATTTTTCTTCTCCTGAGGCCTCCCTGATCATCATCGTTCATCTCAAACTGGATAAAGTACTCATCGAGAAATTCGTCATCGATCTCCGGTATGATGGGCACCGTTTCGTTCATGGGGCAATTCGGTTCATCGAAAACCAGCTCGACACCGTCTAAGGCTGCATAACTGAACTCAGTGTCTTCAGCTGTGGAAGCAATGCAATAACGACACGTACGCACATATTTAGGTTGTAACAGTTAGAAAAAGGACAATTTGTGTCTACTTACCGTTGCTCGCCTCATACTCATCGTGAGGTTCTATGCTGAGAAGCTCACAAGAATCTTTAACTTCAACTTCATCATCGCCAACATCGATGCTGGTCTGGAGATCATCGAATTCATCACTTTGGTTGAAATCCGTTGTATCAGGGTACAGTAGCAAATGTGCATCGCTCACATCATCGATATCTAAAAATATGTCAAAACAAACTCTCATAAGGTGATTGAAAATGACATTTTTTTCAACTTTTCACCTTTTTAATGTTTAAAACTTTTGATTTAAGATCACTTGAAATGCTATCCGTATTCTAAAAGATACTTACAAGATAGGTACAGTGATAGACATTCGTTTAGCCGAGGCTAAAAAAATTTCAAAAGAGTGCCAGGAAACTCATACAAAAGATTTTATAATAAAACTTTTTTATCGTAGTGGTAGTATATTTAGTACTGTTTTATAAAAATGTAATACATCACACTTACATATACACTGAAACAAAAACGAGGGTAAAAACCCTTCTAATGTAATTTTTTGCCTAGACATTCGTTTAGCCGAATTGTACAATTTTTAGAATTCCATAATAAAAAACTATCAAATTTCGAAAAATATCCAACAAAGTCATTTTGTATGATGATCTGCATTATAGATCGCCTTGTAAATCATGAATTAGATCGTTTTTGGAAGTGTTGCCACATTAATTTTGCATGCATCTCATATAAATATGTCATAATATTTTAAATGTTTCTCAATTGAGATTTGATGTAGTTATTTTTATCGGAAGTGTTTCAAAAGAATCAAATGAAAGTTTCATGACCAAATCAGGTTGAAATTTTGCGAAAAACAACGTTTTTAACAGAAAAAAATAACACAAACCATCAAAAAATCACGTATTTTAGTATTGTTTTGATGAAATATGATGGTTTCACTTGCATAAATGACAGCGTTTACTACTATTACGTCTTCTAATAGCTCCCAATATCTTCTAGACTGTATTCTGGCTGAAATAATATACATTGGACGGCTCATATTTCGAGAAATGGCACCGAAAGTATTCAAATTTCTAGCATGAACTACTTGTTTCATAATTTAGATATTCTTTTCAAATAAATTATGTTAAAAATGAATGTGGTTCACAACTAAGACTCATTTATAATATATTTCTTCAGATTGAATGAAATCAGCCAATTATTTAACCAAATCTTGCATTTTTGTATGAGAATCTGCTTTTGAATAAACAGGGTACACAAAATCTGACACTTCTTGCAGTTCTTTCACTTTGCAGTCTTCTAACTCATTTAGTAATGGTAGTTTCATACAGGTATACTCCACAGGCATTAGGGCACATATTTATTTCAATGCAGAACTATTTATTTAAGCTTTTATCAATCCCATTTTAAAGTTTAACCAACCAAAAACCAATATACTTTTTTTTTTTTTGACATTTTATGCAATAATTTGAACATTTCTGACAATAATTCTGTGCCATATTTTTAAAACTGCTAATCTAGCTTACGTTTAAGTGTTTACAGAAATCAGTTTTCTTAAATAAATTTGTTTATCGTCGCTTCTCCTTATCGGGACATTTTTTTATAATATTTCTCTGAATTTCACAAATAAATAAACTTTCAAGGTCAACTATCTTGCTAACACGTCATAAACTAAATGCCTTGCAGTATATTCTCGAAATATACTCACGTAATTGCAAAAAAATCTATTGTAAACCAATTTTTCATTTACCTTGGCTAAACGAATGTCTAGACAAAAAATGAAATTTGAAGGGTTTTTACCCTCGGTTTTGTTTCAGTGTATATGTAAGTTAGATGTATCACATTTTTAAAAAACTGTACTAGATATACTATTACTACGATAAAAAAGTTTTATCATAAAATCTTTTGTATGAGTTTTCTGACACTTTTTTTGTTCTCGGCTAAACGAATGTCTATCACTGTATAACTTATTTTTTTTTTTGAGCTGGGATTGTATGAATAAAAAGTCGTACATTTAGGTTTACTATCATTTTCGAATCGTTACTCTACTTTTTAGGCAGTGATTGATTGATTATTTGTCTTCATTAAAGAGACTTTCAGCCCTTGGCTGGTTCGTCTCTTTTTAGGCAGTGGTTTATTTTAGTGGTAAAATTCCAACAAAAATCCTGGTATTTAACGGAAATTTGTAAATAGGTAACAATGAAATTTCAGCAATTTCAAATGAAAACAGACGGAGACAATGCATACCTGGATATTGCAAAAATGGCTGATGGATTCTGAAAGAAGCCTGTCGTTTCAAAAACTGCTCCAGGAATATGGATATGCTTCAGATATTCGTTCAGAGATTTTCATGGACATCTTTTCAAAAGTTCCCGCAAAATACAATTCAAAACTATTCTTTGAAATTAACCTGAGATTTAAGGAAGTGGAGCCACCCCATTTCCAAGAATTCCGGAGGAAATCCGGAGGAAAATAAACAGGAAAACTTCAGCAAAACAGGAATTCCATCAAGTACCTATCTGGAAATAAATTTTTAAAAATTCCGAGAGGAAGAAACCTGAGATGAAAATTCCAGAATGAACTCCGTTTGACCGAGAATATCTCTGATATAGATGCCATGTAATCAAATGTAACACTCCGGAGAAATCCCACAAGAAATTTCAAAAGAAATTCTAGGAAAACCTTTTTACCCTTCTTACACCCATAAGAAGGGTATAAATATCGCTCGAAAAACCGAATTTCGATCCGAGGCCCGGAGGGCCGAGTCTCATATATCAATGAACTCAGCTCGACGAACTGAGCAAATGTCTGTATGTGTGTGTGTGTATGTGTGTATGTGTGTGTGTGTATGTGTGTATGTGTGTGTGTGTGTGTATGTGCGTTACAAAAAAAAAGTCACGCACGTTTCTCAGCCGTCTGTCAACCGATTTGAGTTCTCTTGGAAGCAAATGAAAGCTACTACATCCTAGTAGAACGCTATTGATTTTTTTTTCGATTGGACGTTTGGTTATCGAGATATATCTCGAAGAGTACTTATTAGTCATACATCTAAACTTTTTGAGACTTTTGACCAAGTGTATCATAATAAATATTTCTGCCGTTTGTCAATCGATTTGGGTTTTCTTGGCACCAAATGAAAGCTACAGCATCCTAGTAGATCGCCCAGAAATTTTATTTCGATTGGACATTTGGTTACAGAGATATCTTTCGAAGAGCACTTAGGATTTATACAACTAAACCTTTTGAAATTTTTGACCAAGTGTATCATAATAAATATCTTAGCCGTCTGTCAACCGATTTCGGTTCTCGTGGCACCAAATGAAAGCTACAACATTCTAGTAGAACCCTATACAATTTCATTAGGATTGGACATTTGGTTACCGAGATATCTTTCAAAGAGTACTTAGGATTTATACAACTAAACTTTTTGAGAGATTTTTACCAAGGGTACCATCATAAATATCTCAGCCGTCTGTCAACCGATTTGGGTTCTCTAAGCACCAAATGAAAGCTACAATATCGTTGTATAAGGCCCTGAAATTTGATTACGATTCGACATTTGATTACTGAGATATCTTACGAAGAGTATTTCAATAAATTCTTTTTTATTATTATATTCACTAGTTATCTTGCACTAGTTTTGACCAGTCAATGGGAAATTATTTTTCAATAAATAATGCTGACCCCATACAAAGTGTATTCTAGCAGGTTATTGTTTTCAACAAAATTATAAATAACAAATTACAAATACACAGGAATTTTATGAAAACTAACAATATGTTAAATAAAAACTTTGAATTTATACATTGGGGAAAAAATGCAAGAACCGGACAGCCAAAATAACTAGCTAATGCCAAAACTGATTAACTTAGTAGATATATCATTTTTGTCCTTTCTACATCATAACCATGAATACCAAGTACTTTGGAGCTAATTTAATCGACTGATTAAGAGATATTAGACAAAGTGAATCTCGCTGATTCTTACCCGTTTGTTAGTCGATTCAAGATCTTTTGGCAGTTAACAAAAGATACAATATTCCAGAATATGTAAGCTATTTTTTTAACATTCCTTACAAGATTCTAGGAGGTGTCTGGCATTTCTGACAGTTTAGTCCATGGTCCATGATGCTATTTTGGAAACCAATCCACTAGATGCCAAATCAACAATATTTTATAGAACTTTTGGTCAATTACACAAAATAAATATGTTAAATACAAATAATACAACAATAATTTTGATAAGTGGTCGGGGTTCTGCTAAACCGAACCAAAGACCATTTTTTGAAAAATTGAGTTTTCTTTACCATTGGATGAAGAAATTGATGATCTTCCTTCCATGTAAAAATGCAGTAATTCTGACAGCTCTTCGTGGAGTAAATTCAAAATTTCTGTTTGGCAGAACATACAAAAAATAAATTTGCATGCAACCAGAGTGAACTGTAAATTATTCCATGGAATCAGCGAAATGTTTAAGTGTTGGTCCAGATGAAGAACATTTCAAGTTATGCTCATCTCCGTCAAATTTCTAACTTCCAACCGACTCATAGTAACAATCTATGGGAGAATTGAACACGTTATTAGAAATACGGATGTTGGAGGATACAATTATGTTTCGATGGTACTGATCGCCATTTTTCCAAATCTCATTCAGCCAGACCGAACCAAATCCACTGCATTTTAGAATATATTTATTCTCAACAATACAAAAATCAACTCCTTTAAAAACCTGCGTTATGTCGACACACCTCATACTGATAATTTAACACAGAAGCCGTCATTGAACAACAAGGCTAATAAGAATAATAAAGCTTAAAAAAATCAAACAGTTGGTTCGCTTTGGCTGATCGAAAAATGGCGTTTTCACGAAAACCATGCTAGAGAAGAATGTTTAGAACTTGATTCAGACTTAACGACAGACCTTCAGCTAAGTAAAATGACCTAGAGGTAACGTGCTTGGTTATCACTTAAAGGACCCAAGTTCGAATCTCTTTAATATTTTCGAACTTTTTTTGTCTTAGTTCACTTTGGCAGATCATTTTCATGGTTTTCTTCGACCAGTATAAATTTGAAGTACAGAAATTGCTCCATTTTCACATCCTAGGACCTCAGGACATGCAAGGACATCATTTTACATAATCACTCTTGCTCTGTGCCTGCACATGCACCGCCTATGAAAAAAACATAGGTGGGAAGGGCTGTGCTGGGAGGGCTTCCGCCGTTCATATTTCACACTATTTTGCAACCTCCATGCTACCATAATATACGCGTCCTCTCTGATTCATGTAAAGAATTGTGAGTGATATCGATTTCAACTTCATAGACGATGAAAAATCGAGTTTTTTTTTTACAATCCGAATGGTTTTCTATGAAACAAAGAAACACAGTCAGCCACACTGAACTATAAACCACATTCCAATGTTTTTGTTCAGCCAGAGTGAACTGAGTGCGAAGTACTGAAAAATTAAATGTAATTTTATCAATGATTTCAAATAATTTACATGTATTCTTCGTCTCTGATAATTAATAAAGGCTTGTAAGTTACATGTGTGTGAAAAAGTTTCAAAAAATCTTAGCTGTTATTTATTTGTGAGTGGTTGAGCTTAAAGCTTAATTATCTCGGAATATAGTTTTTGGCGCTTAGTTCGGTTTAGCAGAACCCCGGCCAAGTGTAAGAAGGGTTCTGTTCACCATAGGTGGATTAAATCGGGTTTTATTTTTATTTTTGTCTGTATTAACGAGATTTTTAACCCTAGGCTAGTTCATCTCGGGACCTACATTTTACTTCCCTTCCGAAGGAAGAACCCACATTTTGTGAGTATGTCGGGAGTGGGATTCGATCCCAGGTCCTCGGCGTGATAGTCAAGTGTTCTAACCACCACACCAGGTCCGCTCCACACTAGGAAAACCTCTTGCAAAACAAATTCGGATGAATTTCCTCTAGAAATTCCAAGAGTAACCCATACAAAAATCTCGAGAATTTCGCTTGGAAGAAATCCCAGGACGCATTCCTTCAGAAGTCCCAGGAGAAACTCTGGAAGATATTCAGAAAGGAACCCAGAAATACTGCTGAGATAAAACTTCAAGACAAATCCCGGGAGGAACTCCGGGAATACCCTGCAAGAAATTTCCAAAGAAATTCACCTTTGGCAAAAATCATAGTAGTAAAACCTGCAGTTCACTCGGGAGGATATTTTTGAAGCACCTTTAAGGAAAATCCAGGAGGAAACCCCGAGAGAAACACCGAATAAACCTCTAAGAGAACTACCGACAGGAACTCTGTGAAAAACATCCCCAGAAAATACATGAGCAATTTCAAAAGAACCTTTTACTTAATTACCAGAAGAAACTCCGGGAAAATCCCACGAAAAATCTGTAGTAGAAAAATTAAAAAATACTCCACAAGAATTTCGACAGAAAGTTTCGGTAGCATTTCTGGAGAAATTGGTCCAAAATCCCAGGAGTAATTTTAGATAAAATCCAGGTAAAAATTCGTAGAACACTCTTTGAGAATATCTGAGCTCCTGGAGAAATCTTCCGACAAGGATTTCTAGATAAATTGTCACCTCTCAGATTGATGTTTATGGACTCAAAAACGCAGTGAAAACATGAAAAAAGAACTCCGGGAGACTTTTTTGGTAAATAGTAACTACGTTACGAATCTCGAAAGAAACTTCTGGAGAAAACTTGAGAGAACTTCGGAAAAACACCGTTTGACCGCGGAAACTTCTAATATAAATCCCGAGATGAGCTGCAGGGAAGGAAATCCCATGTAACACTCCTGCAAAAAATTCAGAACACATTCCGACAGAAATATTAGGGGTAATTCATCTCGGAAGGAACTTAAAGAAAAATGGCTGGGAAATCAGTGAAATACATAGTTGGCCAACTGTTCGGTCGATGTTTGCCCACTATTGCCATCTAGTTGAAGGTTGGTCAAACTCAGTACTTTTAGCATAGGGCGATTTTTTTTTTCGTGATTATTTAGAATCGAAAACGTTAGAAGTGTTACGTCTGTTTGTCTGTGACACTTTATTTTTTGTTTCAAAACAAACTATTACGAATATTTTCGGATATTCAATTAAAAAAAAAATGCACGATGAAAAAAATCCTCCAAGAAACACTTCCCGCATAGCTTCAGTTATTCTGCCACGAAGACTTTTCTTTGGTTATGCAAAAGAAAGGCGACTCTCGATTTGCAGCGCTAATGTTTACACATATTCTTTTCCTTCAGAAAGTAAGCAAGACATGTTTGTAAAGAAAGTCTACTCATAAGATAAAAATCTTTGAGTTTTCCAGGTTTTTCCCAGAGGGAATTTTGAAGGTTTTAATTTAAAAGTTAGCCCAAATATTATTAAATTCATATATTTTTCTGAAACTATAAAGAAACGTCCTCAAAAAATAAATTAACAATTTCAGAGAAAATGCGCTAGACTTATTTTCCATAAAATTCTTCCAAAGCGCTGAATTCTGCGAAGAACTTTTTTGTTTGCAAAAATCCTTCAAAAGTGAAACAAAAATCGATTATTTTTTAAGATTTTTCCCTGAGTTCTCTTGGGTCAATTACAAGAAATTGCTTTGACATTCTCCATAACCATATTTAACACCAAAGAAAAAACATTCAGGAGTTAAATCAGTAATTTAACAGACGATATGACCGTTAAATTTGTTACACAGATTTGAAGCTGAACTTCGATGTCTGTTCTCTATGCTGGTGGGTTAGTAATGTTCTTCCTTGAATTCCTTCCGGGAATTCTCATTGGATTTCTACCAAAATAAATTCTTTAAATTATTTTGTTTTTGGCTTCCTCTAGATCTTAAAATTATCCATTCAGAGAGTTTTACGTATTTGCTTTCATAAATAGTTCTTTTCAAGACTTGTTATTTCGTGATTTTTTTCAGTTTTTCCTGGGATTTCTACCAGAGTCTCTCCCGGGATTGCTTCCAGAGGTTTTCCTGATACACTTCCAGAGTTTTTCGCTAGATTCCTCCCGGAGATCCTTCCAAAACTTATTCAAAGCTTCTTCAGGAATTTCTCTATTTCGATTTACGGAATAGTTTTCTAACAGTTTCTCTAGGGAATTTTGTGAGATTTTTACAGAAGTTCTAAAACAGATTCCTACCGGCGGGTTGTCCAAGGGGTTGTCCGATATTTCTTTTGGACTTCACTCGTAGTTCCTCCCGGGATTTATCTTAGAGGTTCTCAGAATTCCCCCTTGAATTTTCCTAATAATTATTCCCAGAACTATTTGCCGATACGCCCCACTTTCCTTCCGATATTTTCCGGGTATTTCTTACAAAGAATTTCGTCAGCCATATCTCAGGTGACATTTCGAGAGAAGCCTAATAAAAAAAATCTCTGCAAGAATTCCGAGAGCAACTTGTGAAGGAATCCAAAAACTGAATTCAAGAATCGCGAAACAATTTCTGGTAGGAAATCCGGCAAGATCTCTGGAAATAACCCCGAGAAAATCTCAGGTGGATCACTGCAAGAAATCCAATAAACTACGTGAAAAACCTTGAAAAAATCTCTGAAAGAAAAAGCAATTGGAAAGAACTCTATGCGAAATATTGGCAAGAGGAAATATCCCAGCTGGAACTTTTGTAGAAATCCAGGGGGAACCTGTAGAAGAAAACTCACAGACATTTCTTGACGAAATTACAGGAGAAACTTCGGAGGAAATCCCGAGAGGAACTCTTGTAAATTCGTGAAAAAACTTCTTGAAAATGCTTGGAGGAGCTCTAGTAAAAATCTCAAGACGAATACTGAAATAAATCGGGGAAACTATTCAAGAGGAATCCCGTTTGAAACTCTAGGATAAATCTCGCGACAACATCTGCGATGCAGGGGTCTCCAGTTAGTCTAGAGATTAAGGCTATGGATCGCTAATCCGGAGACGGCGGGTTCGATTCCCGTTCCGGTCGAAAATTTTCTCGACCCCCTGGGCGCATAGTGTATTTTTGAACTTGCCTCACAATATACAAATTCTTGCATTGGCAGGCAAAGAAAGCCCTTCAATTAATAACTGCAGAGGTGCTCAAAATTAAAGCGAGGCAGGCCAAGTCCCAGTGAGGATGTAGAGCCATCAAGAAAAAGAAGAAGATCTGCGATACATCCTGAGAGAATCTCTTATGGCGATTCTAGGCAGGATAAATTCTGGTAAAAATCCTATGAAAATGTCTTTGGGCGATTTTCAGACGGAGCTCCATAAAAATCCCACGAAAGACAGTGGGAGTAATACCGGAAAACCCTATGGAAGCAGTTCTGGCAAGAAATTCTGTAGGATCCCCATGAAAAACTCTAGGATAAAACGGTTAGAATTCAGGAATCCTGGAACATTATCATGGAAGAATCCCGGAAGGACTTCTCGAAAAAAAAATGCTGATGGCCATTCGGAGGAATCTCCGGGAGAAATTCCGAAAAAGAATCCAAGAAGATACCAAGAAAATGCCCGAAGGAGTCTTGTGAGAAATCCGGGGAGACTTTTCAAGAGATGTTTCTAGCTCCAGAAGCAAACCCTGAAAGAATTTCCGGAAAAATCCTTGCAGTCGAATTTGCGATTGTACGACATTTCCCCGAAAACCAGTTCCCCGAATGAAGTTTCCCCGAAAGTTATTTCCCCGAAAAACGATTCCCCGAACGAACCGTTTCCCCGAATTTACCGTTTCCCCGAAATATTTATAATACTACTTTTAGTACTGGTTTCTAATCATTTTCTTGATTAATTCCATTGTCTGAACTAGTCATTGAAACGAAGTAGCGGAAAGTTAGCCTGAGTACAAAGTGTGACGATGTGTAGTCTTTAGAAAGATATCAAGATCATGGAAACATTCACATCTAATTGATATTGTGCATTTCCTCTTACCATGAATTCTTCGAGTTAGGTATAATGTTCTTCATGATGCTTCAATGAGGTTTGCTTTTTTTTGAATATTGATCGTTCTTTTCTGTTGTACTGATTGAAAATGACATGGCACTCGACTAAGACCACGCTCATCATAATTTTCCCTTCTTTTATTCATAGGCTGTTCTTTCTATTTATTTTTGAATTTTCAATCGATGAAAACGCCCTTTAAACGCATAATACTTTTAAAACGAGTCATCGTGATTATGGTAGTAATCGGCTAAAGTTCATTGTCATTGTAAAACACATGATCCAGATGACTTCAACTTTAAGTCTTAAAGTATTCTTGCTAGCGAAGGAAGTCAATGAGCACAATTTTAATGTGTATTAACAGGCTTTAAAACAAAAGTCAATGTAATTCAATTTGTTTGACAAACAGATTTGAAGCTAAGCACTCTTCAGTTTTTTTGTAAATCAATGGATTAACCATGACCGAAGTAGAATTTAGAATTGACATTTCTACAGAACATACTAGTAGTTAGACCGCCGGCAATATTTTGAAAGAACTGTATATGATGAAAGAAGGGAGAATCTTTGATGAAGATTTCTACTATAACGCCTATAGATACCTACTAGAACAGTCGGTCACAAAAAAAATAAATATAGCAGCAGTCAAATAACTGATGATTGATTGAGCAGTTCTACTTGAAAGAACAGCCTATGTTTGAAAGAAGGAAAATTTTATTAAATGAAAGGTAATTAATTTAGCCGAAAAGACGCTGCTGGATCTTTAGGCAGAAGTATGTCAGGCCGAAGTACGTTAGGCTGCAATCATTAGGCCGAAAGTATCATTATGCCAGACGAGCATCATTACAACTGAGTTGAAAGCCAAGAAAATACTCAGTTTGATCATATATAACCCAATACTCAAAAGAACAGCCGACTTCTCAAAGAAGGGTAATCTGTCATAGGACAGTCAGTGGTTTGATAAATTACTACCGGCAATAAGCTATGCAATATTACAACTAAAAACCACTACGTGTTATAAAAAGAGGCGAAATTTTCAGATGGAATGTGATCACATCCCAAGTAACATTGTTTAGTCAAATACACTAGAAGAGGTTCTTAGAACCAAAATAAAGCCAAAATAATAGATAGAAAGATTTATGGCGGTTTTCAAAACCTCTACAGGACTAATTGCCTATCAACATGTTACTTGGGTTGATCATCAGTACTTCAGTAACAGTATAACATCAATATCAAGAAATCATCTATGTGAGAAAAGGGAAAAGAATAAAGAAATATTGTAAAATCATGGAAGTATATCCCAGTATCCATAGAATTCCCTAGATTCGAGGAATGTAAAACACTCAAGGGACTCAAACATCTTCTAGGCCTTCGAAAACAAATTTCAACATTGTTTATGAAGAAAATTAGGCGCTGTCCATAAACTACGTAGACTTTTTTTCGGACATTTCAGACCCCCCCTCCCCCCTCGTAGACTTTTGTTCATACAAAATTTTAGAAATTTGTATGGAGCGTAGACTTTGGCCAGACCCCCCCCCCCGTCCCCCCCTAAGAGTCTACGTAGTTTATGGACAGGCCCTTAAGAAGACGGCCTACTGACCCATTCTACCCTATGAACTTTAGCTTTGCAACCCATTCGGCTTAACGTACTTCGGTCTGACGTACTTTGGCTAAGCGTACTTCGTCCTAAAGACCGGATGCCCCTAGTTGTGCATTGGGTCAATGTTAAATGGCATATGTAATAATCCTTTCGGGGAAACGGTATATTCGGGGAAACATTTTTCGGGGAAATGGTACATTCGGGGAAAAAACTTTCGGGGATACTTCATTCGGGGAACTGGTTTTCGGGGAAATGTCGTACAATCGAATTTGCAGATGGACACACTAACACTACATTTCAGTAACAAATTTTGAAAACGACGTATAATCAAATGGTGTAGCATTTATTACTGATTTCAAAGATAGTGCTACTTTTCCCCGAATGTCGTTTCCCCGAACGCCGATTCCCTAAATACCGTTTCCCCGAATGACCCGTTTCCCCGAAAGTCAGTTCCCCGAATGACCCGTTTCCCCGAAAGTCAGTTCCCCGAATGACCCGTTTCCCCGAAAAATACATTCTTCGAAATGATCACTTACCGCAAAATGTTTGTGATCATGAGGCCTAGATTGTTAACCGACTAAATAATCGACCATAATTTTAACCGACATAAGTTGACAATTCTTTAGGTTCAATTTGGTTCTAGAAAGAACTGGCAGCAATGGAAAGAAGGAGTCATAACACCATTATTATTTATTAAAAAAGTAGTGTTTCAGCAGGTCTGAGGAGCAATAGATTTTGAAGAACCGCCTACACGCAGCAAAATACCTAACACATATTAGAACCAAATTTAAAGAGACTTCATTTCTAAGTCACGGGGTTTGTTGAATAAAAAAAATATTTCTTTGTTTTCAATATTGGAAAATGCATATCGCCAATAATGAGCAAGATGATTCAGTTTTACCCTCAGCTTTTAAAGAGTAGATCTGGCCGTGTACGACAGCTCACTATCAGTGAAGCATATAATGACAGTACCTGTGTTCGAATCTTGCAAGTTTTTTTTTTATTTCGTTATCACTTTTAAACAAAAATATTTTGTTTTAAAATCTAAGTTTATGCATATTTGTTTCTAAAAAATATTGTCGTTGAATTTACAAAATTGCTTAGTTTCAAAGCAATAATGTTATAGCAGATTCAAAGTTGAAAAGTACTTGAAAATAAAATCAATGTCGCAAAGGCTGATTTTAGAAACAATGAAATAAATGCTTTGAAACTAATACCAAATGTATTTGATTCAAAGCAAAATAGTATTTAGCCGTGGTTCAATGATTTATTTACTTTGATTCAAAGCACTTTATTTTTGAGTTCAATATATTTTTTTCTGCGTGTATAAAATAAAGAAGCGTGTGATTCGGGGAAATGGGTCATTCGGGGAAACGACATTCGGGGAACCGGCGTTCGGGAAAACGACATTCGGGGAAAAGTAGCACAAGCCATTTCAAAAACTGGTTTTATTCTTATCTATAATGTTATAAACTATGTAAACTCTACTTCTGTGTGAAAGTAGAAAAGTTCACTACTTTCAAAAGAACATCATCAGCGTTTAAAATATTAATTAAAAAAATAAGTAGGGTGCGGGCACCGGTTTTGGCCAGTCTAAGAGAAATAATTTTTATAAAAATACATAGCAAATATGAAAACTAGGTACCAATGTGTCAAATGAAAGGTTTGAATCTATATTTTGCAGGAATAATGAAAAATTCAAGCTAATATTTGATTATTGCTTTAAAAGTAGCACTGGCCAAAATAGAAGCATTGCCGCAATTTTGGCCATATTCTTAACTTTAGTTTCTTTTTTGGCCAATCACGTGTATTTCTTATGGGAGTGGCAAAATTAGAAGCACCTTGTCCAAAATTATGAGCTGATGTTTTTAAGGATTTTTTTTCAGTTTTCAATCCAAATGTATAGATTTCACAGCTGAAATCATCATACAGGTATACCTCGATTTAGTGGACATTTCAATTTTTGAAATGTCTATAAAATCGAATTTTACATAAAATCGAAGCAAAAATTTTTATTTCATTTTTATATTAATTTTGTTCCGAAATGTACCAAAACATATAAAAATTGCATGAAAATTTCGTTTTCGATAAAAGGCTCGGAGTTTTTGGCATTAGTAATTCTCGCTAATTAACGATAATCTACTATCTCGCTATTTTGTTACCATTGAAATATTTTATCTCCAATACTATGTATGGTTGATTCAAAAACCTATATTTTGAGCAATGGAATTTCCAAAGTAACCATATACAATATCTTTGTTGCATAAATGTCCCAAAAAAATTTAAAAAGTTCAGAAATTCATTTAGGAATTCCTATGAAAATGTCTCCGAGGATTTATTTACCCTGGAAGTTCTTTATGAATTGCTTCATAAATTCCTCCAGGGATCCCATCTGAAATTCCGTGAGGAGCTCCTTCGGAAATTTAGAGATTCGTGACAAGCACTTGATACAGCGTGGTTACTGGTTGTGCTGTATTTGCTGAACGATCCTTCTGTATGAGTAGTGTTGGTTTGAACCGCTATCTGCTCGGTCGCCTTTTGTTGCAATTCTGAGGTGTTAAATAAAATTAAGTGAACGATTTTCAACTTTATTACGACGGTCTCCGAATAAAACTTCCCACATCAAATCATCATGTTATAGAATATTTCAGAAAATCCTGCATGTGTTCCTTCAGAAGAGTCACAAAGACATATTTAACGAAATTTGGCAAGAATTGCTTAACCGATTCCTCCATGATTTTTCACAAATCATTTCAGAGATTGTTTGAGAAATTTGCCCATGAATTACTTCAGAAACTCCTTTAGTTATCTATATATAATGAGAGTTTTTGAGAATCGATTTGAAATTTCTCTAGGCATTTGTTTGGAGAATCTTTTGAAGGTTTCTTTAATAAATCTACATATCAACAGTTTCTTCAGAAAAGTTTTACTTTCTGTTTATGTTTGCGGAAACTTGTCCGAGTATTTGGTCAAAAAATCCTTTACAGATTTTTTAAAAAAATCTTCCTTGGATTCATCCGGATATTTAATTCAGTGATTTGATCAGTAATTCCTTCTATTCTATAAATTTCACAAATAATTCTTTCAAAGCATCTTTCATGATTTACTTCTGACATTCCTTCACTTTTTTATACAAAAAAAATATCCATGAATTTGAGCATAAATTCCTGGAGAAATTCTTACAAAAATGCGTTCAGAGATTCCTTCAGAAATTTCTTTAGACATTTAATTAGAAATTTCTCCAGAGATTCCTTTAATAAAACTTTCAGCGATGCCTTCTGAAACAATTCTTCAGAAAATGTTTCAAAACTTCACTTTAGAAATTTGAAGTGTGGTTACTTTGGAAATTCCTTAAAGGATTTCACCAATAATTCCTACAGCAACTTTCAATTTCTCCAGGAATTCCATTAGGGATTTTTTTCAGAAGTTTCTGAAAGAGTTTCGTTTGATTTGTTTTTTGTAGGATTTCTTCAGGATTTTTTTTTATCAAGACTTTTTAGATTTGTTTCTCTAATGAAACCAATTCGGAAACTCCTTTAAGCATTCTATCAAACGATCCCCCAAAAATTTATTCCAAAATTTTCTCCGAGGTTTCCTTTTAAAATTACTCCGGGGATTTTTTGAATCTGAATTTCTGTCAGAAAAACGTCCTGGAAAAAAGTGAAAAGTAAGATCTATTGGAGAATTTTCTGCAGTGATTCTGCAGTGAAACTACCCTGGAGGTTTCATAAATTTTTTGAGGGATTCTTTCGGAAAATCTCTCATGGCTTTTGCCATAAATTCGACTAAAAATTCTTCAAAATTATCTCCAGAGATTTTTTTACAAATTTCTCCAAGGATTACTTAAAAAAAAAATCCACAGATTTTCCAATAATTCTTTCATGGACCTTTGCTGAGATCCATCCCAGGATTCATTCAAAAAATCTTTTACGAGTTCCATGAAAAAAACTTCCAGGAATTCTTGAGGTGATTATTTGGTAACAGATAGTAGATTTACTTCAAAAAGTCATCCAGGAAATCCCAAAGAAATTCAGTAAAAAAAAATTTTCATACAATCTTCTAGGGATTCCTTTAGACTTTGAATGACATTTAGAAATTTCAAAATATCTTGCATAGATTGTTCCAGAAATTCATCTACGAATTTCTTCAGATTTCTTTAATAGAGATTCCTCCAGATTTTTCTCAAAGTATTCATCTAGAAAACCATCCATGAACTTTCTCAAAAATACTTCATGAACTTTTTCTTAGAATATGATTCACGAATACATTGATAATCAGAAACTCAAAACTCCTTCAAAATTTTCTCAGGAGCATTCTAAAGAACTATCTCCAAGGATTGCTTCAGGAGTTCTGCAAGAGATTATAAAGGAATAGATATTCCTTCAAGACATTCCTCTTCTAGAAATTGCTTAATAAATCCCCCAAGGATTACTTTAGAATTTTTTCTGCAGATTTTGCAGACTTCTTTGCAGATGATTGCTATGGAAAGGCTGGAAGATATTCTTGCCGAGATTTCTGCAGAAATTGACGCAGAGATTTCATCAGAAATTCCGCCGGGAGCATGTCTATGCATTTTTCTAGAAATTTCTCCAGGATTTCCTCCAAGCATTTCCCTATGGATTTCTCCAGGAATTCATTAAAAAATTGTTTAGGATATTTATATGGGAGTTCCTCCAAGATTTTTTTTTCAAAAATATCTCAAGAGGTTTTGTCAGGTATTCCGCCAGGAGTTATCCGGTATTCCTTACGGGATTTCTTCAGAAAATCCATCTATGGATTCTAAAAATATACCTTTCTTTTTCAGAAATTCTTTCAGGAGTTTGTTTAGAATTTTCTTAAGATTTTTTTTTTGCTTCTGAATTTTTTTCAGCGATACTTATAGAAATATCTTTAGAGACTTCTTTAATATTACTAGAATTACATCAGATATTTCGGCAGGGGTTTATTCAAAAATTGTTCCATGGATTCATTCAGAAATTGTTTCAGAAGTTCCTTCAGGAATTTCTCAAGCGGTTCCTTCAAAGATTCCTCCAGGAATTCTGAAAGGGAAGTACGAGATTAAGGTAAATATATAAAACTAAGTATGTCATGAGGTATGCTTTGCCGCTATTAGCCTGTGCACCAGTATGTGCTATCTTCCTCACTCCATCGTAATTTTTGAAAACGAGGACCTCAGTAAACGTCAAAACTCCTGAGGGAGAGAGCAAGACAGCATCAAAGGCTGCACAGGCTTAAATGGGCGCTTCACAAAACAATTTATTGATATGAAGTGCTCCGCGTGTCAAAAGGCTGAAGACCCCTGCATTATAAGTCATCATGATACAAACTACAAATTTCAAACTGATAGAATATTTAAAATTTTATTATTTAAAAATATGTGCATAAATTTAGTATGGGATTTTACGACTGGGAACTTGATGGAAAAGGGGGTACATGAAAAGCAACCCAGAAGAGCATTCTATATGCAAAAACTACAAAAACGATAGACGGTAGACACTAGTGAGTTTTTATCAATGTTTATATGTTAAATGTTAAATGTTCAATGTTAAATGTTAAATGATAAATGTTAAAATACATGTTTTCAGCGACCCTTGAAAAAGGCCAAATCCCTAGGCCGAAACGTCGGGAATGTAGATAAAAATCGTTCTTGAATCAAAGACTGAGAAAGCCATCCCCCTTTTCCTTCTATGTGCATAAAATCGAGGTAAAATGTACATAAAATCGAAGTACATAAAATCGAGGGTCTATATAATCGAGGGTCCACTAAATCGAGGTATACCTGTACTATATTAGGATCTACTAGTAAAAAATAAATTCATGCCGATTTAGATCGCAACAGACTGAATACCGCACTATGGCCAAAACTCCGGACTGGCTAAAACTGAAGCTTCTGTCCAAGATATGCTATAAAATGCCAAAAATATAATAATCAAGAACACTGGAATACCTACGCACCTGCGAAATCGTTTTCGACAACGTCCTCCACCAGGACACCGGGATCGCTACCGTCCTCCTGTGCCGTCTGTGTGCTAAAACTGGGATCATCTCCAAGAAAGTGCCGTTTTACCAGCCCACGCATCTTTTTATGGGTAACTCTGTACACATTTTGAAACATAATATAACAAACTGTCACCAGTCCCGTTTTGGAGGGTAGAAAGTAAGTGTAAGATTTTTTCCTTCTTGTCTGAAATTTAATATGAAGGGTAAAACGGATGATCTTTGATAGGGCAACAATAGTGGACGATAATACTTACCACAGCGCCTGGAATGTGTTGGACTTGGACATGACGGTACAGAAACCGCTGCTGGTTGATTGGGGTCAATTTGACGAAACGGGAGAATATTTTACTGCGCGCTTCGTCTGGGAATTTGCTGTAGCACTGCCTCTGACACGAACAAGCCGACGGAACGGCTTCGTCGACCTTTAGGTTAAGCCAACTTTTTCTGACTTTGGTTCGGTCATTATTCTCATAGCTGAGAAAATAGTCAGCCAGAAATGCGTCATCGAGTTCGGCTGGTGGTGGTTGATGTGATTTAGGTTGATTGTAATCATTCGATGGACCGTCGTCTTCATCATCACTTGAACTTTGAGTTTTTGTGACTTCCATTTCAGAACGTTGCTTAGGTTTTATGGTTTCAGTAGACTTTAGTGTGTTTCCTAATTTGGTACCACTTTGGCTTTCCTCGATCAGTTTAGAAGATCTCCGCTTTTTTCTGGGTGGAGATTCCGCCTCCGTCAGGGCTAATGGATCTAAAATTTTAAGTAAAAAAAACAAATAGGTAAAAGTATGTAATACATCAATAGGTAACGCAAGTTATTCTGTTAGTGATGAAACCACTCTGCTATCGAGCTGAAGCACAATTTGCATCAAATGAACAGCATCTGCTGCATTCATGGTTTTACAGAGTATTGGAAACAAGATTTAAAAGATAAGATGAAGATTAGATGCACGATGTAGGGTCTGGGATCATTTGGGGAGGAGCACCTATTTTGTGCACTTGCTGTAGTAGCTCAGACAGTTTTCAGCCAATGGGGCACGTTCGGTGTAGTACTAGATTGGTAGTAATGAGCTGAATTTTAGCATGGTGAGAAGGTCAGTTCTCTGTTTCTGCAATGAAATGGTACAAAAAGCGTGGGTATTATGATTCCTTACCTAATTTGATGCTGTTCGAGCAAAACTTTGGACAACTATGTTGTTCATATTGCAAGAAATGGAGAAAATAACAACACTGTTGCCCAAAGTTTTGCTCAAACAGCATCAAATTAGGCAAGGAATCATAATACCCACGCTTTTTGCACCATTTCACTGCAGAAGCGGATAATTGACCTTCTCACCATACTAAAATTCAGCTCAATACTACAAATCCAGTACTTCACCGATCTGTCCTATTGACTTGATTTTTGGAAGACGATAAGATACGCACAGTATCTAGCCATGTACAAAATTTTATATCAATTGGTTTGAAATTGACTGAGTTATAGCAGCAAGTGCCCAAAATAGGTGCTTTTGCCCAAATGGTCCCTTACCATACCTTCATCGGATCTGCTGTGAAGCGCCGGAGCTAAATATTTCTCCTATTATACTTACCTATCAGTGTTGGATCGAATGCAAATTTGCTAATCACTCGCGATGTATTACCACCTTCCTGCGGATCCAGATCCGTTGCTTGCTCAGGTGTCTCTTCATTTCTGCTGTTCAAATCTCGAATTTTGTGATCATTTATCCGAAATGTGTTTAGGAACATTACTTTGCAAACCCTGGTTCGACCGGTTGTCGTTGGTATAAAATAAAGCTGACTGTAAGTGCGCCTCGATGAGTCCGTTTTGGCACGCTGGTAATAAAATGAACAATACATTAGCAAAATCAATTATCACTTCCATAGATCAATGACGAACCTTTTTCGGAATCTGTTCTGTATGATCCTGCAGGAATTGCACCTGTTTCGCAGGAGGCAACATGGCGTAACGACTGTAAATCTTCAGGCGCCAATCTTCCGTAAACCAATGCGTACACTGATAGACAACGCACGAACATGGTTCCAGCGGGGTGTTTTTCACCTTATTGGGAGTTTCAGTGTTGCTGCTACCGAGTTCATCCTGCATCGAATTAACTTCGTACTGCTGTTGGAAGTAGCGGTCTAAGAACACGTCGTCCAACAGTGGTTTGGGTTCGGCAGAAACATTGTCGCTCTTAACAATCGATGAAACGAGTTCGACGTCCGATTCATCATCAGATCCAACACGCGATTGGTTTTTGGTAGGATGATCATTCGAAATTGGATCTTGAGGGGAGTTCAGTTCAACATCGTCTACATCATGGCCTGTAATGAAGAATATGATTAACTTGGTAATAAAAATTCAGTTGCTCCAAAGCCAGACACAGTTGTTTTTCATCAATATTTAAAAAGCAGATATTATCTTCTAAAAACTCTATCTACGAAAATAAGTGCCATCACGAAACTCACTCGATTCTTGTTCTTCCAACGGAACGTTGCCAGCTTCTTGGATCGACGACCGGAATTTTCGCAGCCAACCATCGTAGGCACCGGTTTCTGCTTTGTGATTCAATACTCGAACTCTTTTATCGCTAAGGTCGAATGTGTTCGCAAACATCATCTTGCATACTCGCACTCTTCCCGAGTTGGAAGGCAAATAGTAGTTGCGAACAGATTTCTGCTGCTTTCCCTGCAATTACACATGGATACATAACAGGTTCGAAACATTAAGAAACAAAAGGAACTCACATGCTTCGGGCGATGCGCTGGAACGACTTCTATGTGACATATCAGGAATATGTTTTGACCTTCAGCAGACAGCTCCAGCAAATTGTTTAGCATTTTCTCTCGTGTATCTTCCATAAACTTTGCATAGCAAAATTTAAAACACATACAGGCATCTTTAACGTTCCGCGCTGGTTGTTGGTAACCGTTGTGGCGAAGGTACGGTAAGCCTCTCTCTTTGCAATATTTCCTTACCGCCCGGATTGATTTGTACGAGGTCTCACGTTCTAATAAAAAGTAAAATATGAATGCTTATTTCAACAAAAAGAACAATGCCAACAAACCGTTTTTATCGTTATCTGAATCTGGTTCAAACTTGCGAAAATATTCCCGGGCATACTCATCATCTAGTTCTTCCTGCACAACTTCGATGGGTTCCTGCTCGACTTCCTCATCCCGCTCAACCACGACGTCGTCATCGTAATCTCGATCGTCGTTCATCCACGGTTGGTCCAGGTCCTCCATGTCTAGATTGTTGGAAAAAGCTGCGATATTTTATATCACATATTTACCTCTAATAAAACTCACTTTCTGCCAATGGGCCTTTTCATTTGACGTCTTAAATCAGCTGATTGTTCGGGCGTTTGACAGTTCTTCTATGAAGATGACACGTTCTTGTTAGCAGCTGTTGTTCAAGCTTTGTAAACAAATGCATGCACGGATCTGTCACATGAAAAGGCCTATTTTTCCAATCAATTTGTGCAATAATTTAGACACTTTTTGAGATAAAACCAAAACTAATTCCAAAACTACTTGTTTTGCTTGTTCTACCTCAAACGCCGCACAGCTCTATCTGTTGTTTATTTCTGGAGCTCGATTTGAATAGGTCGTATGTGCTTTTGTCGATATAAAATTCGATCAGTTTATTTTAGTTATTGTAGCAATATGGGAGATATTTTGGAGACTTTTAATGATGCAACGGAAAGCCTGTTTTGTAAGGATTCTGCTGCATGTATCAACTTTGTTCAATTTTAATAGTTTTCGCTGTAATAAGCGAATCCAACTGATCGAATTTTTAATCGACAAAAGTACATACGACCTATTCAAATCGAGCTCCAGATTTTGTTTCGGTAATGTTGGGATGCTCATTGCTCAAACTACCATTGAAGAATTTTATCGATTAAATAAGGTGGATCCCCGGATAAAAAATTACCATTCATTACATGGTAAATATTATTAACATATCTGGAGCTCGATTTGAATAGGTCGTATGTACTTTTGTCGATTAAAAATTCGATCAGTTGGATTCGCTTATTACAGCGAAAACTATTAAAATTGAACAAAGTTGATACATGCAGCAGAATCCTTACAAAACAGGCTTTCCGTTGCATCATTAAAAGTCTCCAAAATATCTCCCATATTGCTACAATAACTAAAATAAACTGATCGAATTTTATATCGACAAAAGCACATACGACCTATTCAAATCGAGCTCCAGATATGACTGGTTTTGTGACGCCGGAGCTTTACGGTTTTCGGATGTAGAAAACATACACTGTAGAACTGTGGTCTAGAACTAACTTTATTACTAATGCTAAGCCTTATATATATGAATGAATGTACAATACATTCTACCTGATTTGACTCATTATCTTTTGGGTCCCTTTCTTATTATCTCTACTTTGTTATCGCCGCCACTATCGGTGCGTCACTATTTTCATTACAATTTATGGGTCTCTTTCTTGGTCCTTCGTAGAAGATTAGTTTATGACGTAATTGTCTTGGGTAGCAGAGAATTATCAACTATGCGCATATTGCAACTAACAATATGCCATGCGGTGCGCTGTATAACTTAAGGAAAATGACAACTTGAGTTTGAAATGCAAATTGATTGATTCGCGTTCGTTACATTCCGGACCCCGTAAATCTACTAGATTTACAATAATAATTGTCGATAAGCGATTTATTACTTATTATATGAAATGATATTAATATTGTCTTTTTACTTAGGACTAGACATTTGTGTTGAATTTTGGATACACATTTCCTCTATACAGGTTCATTTCTGTTGAACTCAAATTACTTTTCTGAGGAATACAAGAAGCTACATCAAGAAGCGAGTAACTTGTCATGTTTACCTCTGGGTTGGCACAATCAAATGCTATCAATCCTCTAGTTTCGAAAGCAAAGATTAATGTAAACATGTATACAAGCAACATAAACGATATGAAGTTACTAGGATTTTTTGTTCTTATGGTTTTATTCGAACGTAGATTGCACATTTCTTCATGATCATCTTGATTCGGGATTAAATCTGGTGAATCTAGTTTCTTCGGTTCTGAAAGTGGAATTGTGTCATGACTTCCTTGAAAGTTTTGAGTTTGTTGAAATAAATCATCATTTGTTTCTAAAGATGGCTTTGGCTTTTGAATTTTCCGAACATCTAAAATTGCCACTTTGACGGCTGGTCTTTCATAAATACCTTTAGATGTTTTAATTTCAGCAGATCTTACTTGTCCATCTTTAGCCATTAACTTTCTGATTTTCTTAAAAACGATGGTCCATTGAGCCATAATGATGCTCCCTTTTTAATTTTTGTACCTTCATCAGCAGGGTTTAATGATGATTTTATATATCTCCATTGATCCATTGAAGTTGTTTCTAAGATTTCAGCAACTCGATGAGCTACGAATTGCTTATACCGCCTATGCTGACTATTAATCCAGGCTAGGACAGTTTGACTGTCTGACCACATGACGCATTTTGAAATCGAAATTCTTAATTCTTTCTTTACGGTATTCAACAATCTTATCCCTAATATTGCTGCTTGCAACTCTAAACGTGGTATGGATAACATTTTATTCGGTGAAACTCTTGCCTTTGCTGACACTATATTCACATCAGTGCCATTTGCAGTAACACTTCTCAGATACACAACGGCAGCAAAAGCATTTTCCGAAGCATCTCCGAACATATGCAACTCATAAAACAATGCATTTTTCAAGGTCATACATCTTGGAATCTTAAAATGGGTGACAAGTTTAAGCATATCTATCCAAGAGTTCCAAAAATTTGATAAACTATCTGGTAACTGGCTATCCCAATCAGAAGATTCTTTATGCCATTTTTGTAAAAGAATTCTACCATGAATTGTGAAGTTCGAAATTAACCCTAAGGGATCGTAAATACTCATTACAAACGAGAGAGTTTCTCTCTTTGTAATCAACCTTGTGAATTCCAATCGATCAAGTTTTAATTGAAATTCGATCAAATCAGTTGTTGTATTCCAATAGATACCCAATACTTTATCAGTTGGTATTTCTTTATTCTCGAACCATTTTATTTCTGAAACATGAAGTCTTTCTGAAGGAATAACGTTGGCAAGCTGTTGCGAATTTGTAATAAAATTTCTTAGATGAAATCCAGCATACTGTTGAATATTTATAACACCCTGAACAACTTCAGATGCTTCTTTAATTTCATCAAAGCTATCCAAATAATCATCAACATAAAAGTTATTTTCAGAAGCCTCAGAAGCCTTTGGAAAATCATCCTTAAAAAGCTGTGCATTATAATTTTTCACTGCTTGAGCACAAGCAGGAGAACACGTTGATCCAAAAATCATTGATTCCATCACATATACGCTCGGATCCCTATCGGCCTCACATTGTCTCCAAAGGTATCTTTGTGCAGGCTGATCTTCCATAACAATTTTTATTTGCTGAAACATTTCTTGTATATCCCCTGTAACAGCGATTTTGAACTCTCTGAATCTTAGCAAAACACCGAACAAAGATTTTACTGTGTCAGGACCGGAAAGCAGTGCTGAGTTAAAAGATACTCCTTCTACTGCTGCAGCTGCATCAAAAACAATTCTTGATTTAGGTGGGACTTTGTTTTTATTTGTCACAATAAAATGAGGCAAATAATAGGTGTTTGGATGTTCCTGTAGTAGCTCACGTGGGCTAAGCTTACGGGCATAACCCTTTTTAACAAATCCTTCAAATGACTCAATTGCCCATTTTCTTAGCTCTGGTTTCCTAGCTAATGTCTTCTCCAATATTTCCAAACGTTTGAAAGCATTATTAAAACTTGGAGGGAAACTCATGCTTTCAGTTTTCCACAATAATCCTATTGAGTAATGTCCGTTTTCATATTTAATTGTATTTTTAATAATTGATTCAGCTCTTTCTACTTCTGCTGATTTTGGTAATTTATTAACGACGTTGACTCCAAAGTTTTCAGTAGAACAATAATTTTCAAAAATTGCTCTTAAATCTGTACTTTCATGCTCTCTAATGCAAAAAGAATATGAAGGCTCACCTCTATATACCTTACCGAAAATCAACCATCCTAGTTTGGTACGCGCTGCCATCGGCGAGTTCTCGTCACTTATCCTTCTGTCGGTCGTCAACAACAAATGAGCGTGCTCCATACCAATTAAAATCGTGGGCTTGGCGTTGACGTATCCCTGAACTGGAACATCAGCTAAATAAGTGAACTCCTTCTTCATGTGTTTAATATCCAATGTTTGCGTTGGAAGTTCAATGTCCTCGATGGTCCTGACATCCTTCATTGAATAAGTTTTTCCTCCATGTCCGCGTATCCACAGCTGTACTCTTCGGCTAGGTGATTCCTTTGAAACGTTCTGCGTCCAGGTTAATTCCAGTGGTTCTGACCGTCCATGGAGCCCAAGTTTATCCGCTACCGATTGATCCAAAAGGCTTAATGACGAGCCGGGATCAAGGAAAGCGAATGTTTCCAAAGAGAGGTTTCCATTCTGCAACGTTACTGGTACTATTTGATAATATACCGTTGATTTTCGACTTCCATGATGATTATTGTTAGTTTTGTCCTTCTCCAGATTTTGATTTTCCTTGGGTTTCTCGACGGCTGCTTTATGCAATAAACGATTGTGCATTCCTTTGCAACCGTCTATTTAGCATTCTCGCTTGCTTCTGCAAAACTTACTACCGTGTCCTTTGTTCAGGCAAGAAAAACACAGTTTCAATTGTTGAATTCGTTGTTGCCTTTGCTCAACATTGAGGTTTTTCAATATGTTGCACTTGAACGTTTGATGCTCATGCTTACAAATGTTGCACTGCATTTTTGAAGGATTGTTATGAATATTGATTCTGGGCTTTTGTTCCTTTCTTGTAGGTGGTGCTAATCTCCGTAATGTCGTTGCGTGAGTTTGCAGCCACTTATTCAAATCATGGAGAGTTGGCTGACTGACATTTCTTTGAAGCGCTTCTGTCCATGTTATCTGCATACTAAATGGTAGCTTTGATACTATGTCAGTAATTAACCGATAATCATGAAGGAATTCTGGCTTGGCCAATGTTTCCATTGTCACAACCAAATCGTCCAATGCGTTAGCAATATCGATAGTATGGAGTTTGGGTTGATTCAATGTTTTTATCAGCTCGTTCAATAATTGCTGATAAATAGCCTCCGGTCTCCCATAAATTTCTTCAAGCCGTTGCATTATTCTAGGAACATTAGCAGCCCCTATCATCAAATTTGACACGCTCTTGGCAGCTTGGCCATACAGAGCTTCTTCCAATCTTGATAAATTTTCGAGATTGGTAAATCTACCTTCGGCAGATGTGTCCTTAAAAATGCTTTTGAATTTCGGCCATTCACGAGCCTCTCCACTAAATTTTGGAAGCTTGATTAATGCTTGCCTCGTCGCATTTAAAGAACCTTCAGACTGACGTCTGTTTGCCACATCTTGTTGAATTTTCAGCGATTCATTTAGCTGGTTCGCTAAATCAAACTTCACTTTTACGTCCAATAATGTCGCTCGTTCGATTTCCAGATATTCGCATTTGGCGCAAAGGAATCGCTCTTCTTGTGACGGCGTATGCTTAAGGTGCACACAACTAAGGTGGAACCACCTATCACAATCGTCACAAGACACCATATTATCCTTGGTGTCAGCTTCCTTGCATAAACGGCAGTTTCCGTTCTTATTTTCCACGAATTGGAACATAGCTTTTGATTTTGCCATCGCAAATGTTCACTTTACTCTCACCTGGTTGTTTGCTGCTACTTTGCTTCTCTGTTTCCTTTTGCCGGATCTGCGCGTTCACTTCTGATGACAGCTTCTAAAGGTATTTCCAAACCTTTTTGTTAATTCACACACTGCAGTTTCACTATTTTCAAAAATGTCCAATGTCCTAGTTTCACTTGAATTACCACTCTGGGTTTTAATATTCAACACACAAGGTATTTTAGACACGATTCGTGAATATCTATTCACAACTTTCGAATGTTTGCCACTATTGGCTCAAGATTTGTAACAGTTAAATTTTGTGACAATGCACAACACTCAGACTGCACTCCTGGCGACAGTAAACCACGTTACAAAATCAATCACTGTAGCTATTTATTACGACAACTTTTTATATTGTCGGAGTCCTTTCCACTTATTCTAGTTGATCTCCGCGCGCCGGTATCACTGCACAATTTCAACACAACGTCGCGAGTACTTTCCTCTCTGGTAGTTCACCAAAATGTGACGCCGGAGCTTTACGGTTTTCGGATGTAGAAAACATACACTGTAGAACTGTGGTCTAGAACTAACTTTATTACTAATGCTAAGCCTTATATATATGAATGAATGTACAATACATTCTACCTGATTTGACTCATTATCTTTTGGGTCCCTTTCTTATTATCTCTACTTTGTTATCGCCGCCACTATCGGTGCGTCACTATTTTCATTACAATTTATGGGTCTCTTTCTTGGTCCTTCGTAGAAGATTAGTTTATGACGTAATTGTCTTGGGTAGCAGAGAATTATCAACTATGCGCATATTGCAACTAACAATATGCCATGCGGTGCGCTGTATAACTTAAGGAAAATGACAACTTGAGTTTGAAATGCAAATTGATTGATTCGCGTTCGTTACAGGTTTTATTGTTCACAATAAAACACATAGTAGATATATTGTTACTTTTTACAATAGAAATCAAGCCCATATAATTCGTACAATAAGTGAACATTAGCTTTATTAGTGACTAATTGATTCGATTGTTTTTCAATAGTTCTATAATAATTTAAAATTACTATAAGTAAAAATTAATTTAAGTTGTTTTTAAATAGTTGCAAAAGTGCCTGCAAAGTTCTCATGGACTTTTTATTAAAAAAGTGTTTATTTCTCAATTACACTTGAAAACAATTCGTAACATATAAGGCCGTTACAAATATTTATTTCACTTTTTGTCCCACCACTCTTTGACTGGTCGAGGGGGGGGATAAAAATGATAAAGCATTTAATTTGAAAAATATTAAAAACTCATCGGATTTGTTAAAGAATTTTGAGCAAGACCCGAAATTTTGATAAATATTTTTTTATCTGCCCCCTCAAAATGCAAAATCCAGCCAAAAATTTTTGAAGGGGGGGAGACAAAAAGTCAAAATAAAATTTGTATCAGCCTAAATAACAATAAATATTATTGTTGCTTGGAACATGTTTGTATAATCAAATACAAAATCACTTGACATATTTTTTTTGTTTTCGTTTCAAATTTGAGTACAGTAGATGTTTTGGTTATCGAATATTATTCGCTAAAACTTCAACGACTGACAGACGTCAAGCCGTGTTGGCAGAGGAAGGTCTCAATGAATAACTGAGGAAGTACTTATAGAAAACTAGCTGAAAAGCAGGTTTTAGCCAAGTGAGGACGTTACGACAAGAAAAAGATAAACAATGATTTTTCTAATGTTTTCCAATAAATTAAAGGAATCTATGTAGTAAATAGTAAACTACCATTGATAACAATACAAATACAATTTGTTTAATGGGGTCAATTGAACCGATGTTAAAATAAACATGCAATAATATTTGTTGTTATGTAAACAGATTTCGTCTTTTAAAAACTAAAGAATTCATATTTCTCGGTAACATTTTTCTTCAGCATTTACAGATACTAATGGCCACATGAATTGTGAACGATTTATGGTATGGATCATACAACCTGAGGTCTGACTTGTGATATTTGGCAGTTATTTGAAAAGATTGATGATAGATCTTATCAACAGCCGCCAAGCAACACATACCAGACAGACATCAGAGTGTTTGACTCTTATCATGAAATGTGCATATCATTCTGGCGGCCGTTAGTGCTCGCAAATGCTGGATATAAATGTTAGCGGGAAATATAAATTCTATGGATTTTCAAAAGCGAAAACTGCTTACAAATTATAACGAATATTATAGTATTTTTATTACAACAACGATTTATTTGACGCCATTCAATTAATTGTATTTGTATTGTAAGAACAATGAAAAAACATTAAGATATATTGTTTTCTTTCGAAAATTGCCCTAAAAATGTCTCATAAAAACACAATACATTCTATTGTTTTTCGCGAAAAAGTGTATGAAAATTTTCTCAAAATTTTATGGTTAAGATACATAACGACCACCATTTTTTATTGTAAAAGTGCCATTTACCATTCGCCGAATGGTATAGAACAATAGGGGTGATGGTGAGTGTGCAGTGTAAATTACAAAACGTTTAATGGTGAATATTTTTCGAATAAATGGTGTTGTAACAATAAAATTTATCGTATTTTTATGATATTTTTTATCAGGGGATAGAACAACCACAGGAACAACAACTTCATGTAAATAGATTGTAACTACCTTTTTATTATAAATTGGTTCATATTTAATTATATCAATAAAAGTATGTTAATATTGTGCATCCTAGCTTAATCACTCAGATCCTGCTGATCTGAGTCAACCGCCATAAGATTGCGCCCGTTTGATTTGTACACGGCGGCTGACAGCTCCACCCGGCGGCTGCAAAACAGTTTTAGCCAAGGTGCACACCGTGTACAAATTATACGTGCGCGGTCTGGCGCGATCTGAGGCTGCGCGTTTCGAACGCAGCTTGCTGAGAATCTAAGATAAGCGCGACAATAATTACAACCTGTAAACAAAACTATCGTCCTGATTTTTTATATTTCATAATTTTAATAAAACAAAAGCATTAGTTTTTAACGGTTTGAATACAGAAGAACCATATAGCATACGTTTAAAATAGCGTGAAAGACCATAAATCAATCATAACACATACATTGTTAGTTTTCCCCCAGATTTATTGTAAAACAGTTCTCTAACCATTTGATAACCAGTGAATTGTCTGAAAAACTGGATAGTATATTGACCATATCCTCTACTGTTTTGCGAAAAATTTGTTCGAGAAAACGAGCGTTTTTTTATGGTAACCTATCTTAACCTGAGTATCGCGGACTGACTCAATATGCTCTCTCATCGGGAGCCAAACATCGGGAGCCAAACATTGAAGATGGAGGTTATGTTAAACCTTGTTGAACCTGTGTGATTGATTGAAGAGTATTGTTATCTAGGTGCTGCGGATATAATCAAAACTGTTGTCACGATATCTCCATTTGCCGCTGCCAAGCCGTTGGAAAGCGAGGAGAAGGATAAACATTGTTTTGAGCCTATTCTAGCTAATTTTGTAACAACAATCCATCAAAGTTTCCATCGCGAATGGAAAATAATAAACTTTGAACACGAGAACAAAATCGGAATGATGGTGGATTGATCATGTTTACCATTTCCGAACAGCGTCGCGACGGCGTGTTTGACAACCGCGCTGAGAGAGGTGGTTGCAAGAAAATTGAACGCTCGTGCGTGTTTACAAGCTGTGTGCCGGGAGTGTGTAGGTGTGTGTTAGCTAGCTTGAAAAATAAAACCGTTTCTATTCGCACCACCTAGATCTTAACCGCCTATTCCACATACTGTAATTTGGCGGATAACCATTTGCCATACTGGCAAATCTGTACATGAAATGGTTATCTTACTGTAATCTAGGATAGTCTGAGAAATGGTTCAAGGACAATTGTTAATAGTCATCTACAGTATGAAAAACGTTGCATTTACAGTTAGTGATTATGCGGGATGTACTCTTGAACCATATATTGTGGTTTAAAACAAGAATCCCGATAGGACTTTAGGAGCCTATTGGCTTGTTTAACGGTGTTGAGATAATTCGATATTCTGAATCTGCATGTCAAATTGAGCCAAAATCCAAATTTTCATAAATTTCGGAGCCCGGGAACCTATTTAAAAATCAATTTGAAGTTTGTATGGGAGCGATTTGTCGAATCACCCCTTGTCGCAGTTTGTACTGGGCGGAGCTGTCAAAAAGTGGCCCAGCTGTCAAAAGGTGATTTCAAAAAATTTCTTTGAAATTGATTTTAGGTACCAAAATAAGGTTCTAAAAATCGGAAAAAAAATCATAGTGGCTCAGAAAAGGGTGCTCTTTCGTATAAAATCAAAAAATCATTATATTTTTCTTAATTTAAAAATCCAATTTAAGTGATTATTAGAAATCCTCTACATAGAGATGAGCGGAAGTTACATATGTCGATTCGGCAACGCTGTTTGTTTTGTTTACAACAGCTTCCAACACACGTTCCAACACTTGCCACAAAGTTAGATGTTCAAACCTTTTGTGACTTTGTTGTAGTGCAAGTTGTTTTGTTTACGTTTGCTTATTATATTCGAACTTTTCAAACTTATCAAATTCTCGATAATAAAAATAAATATTTGTAATATATTTATCACAGACAAACAGACGTAACACTTCGAACATTTTTCGATTCAAATCATAGTCACGGAAACATAATCGCCCAATGCTAAAATTACTAAGTTTGGCCGACCATCAACTAGGTGGCGGTAGTGAGCAAACGTCAAACTCGAACAAAAACGATGTGAGCGCCACAGGTGGGTGGTTGGCCAACTATCAAATTTTAAGGTGAAGATATGACGAAGCCAGACCTGGAATTCTCAAGAGCACAAATCTGAAGAACCGAACATCGGTTTGCGCTGAAAAGTTGATCGATTGGTTACCCGCTGGTGGTGACCAATCGATCGACTCTTCAGCGCAAACCGACATTCGGTTCTTCAGATTTGTGCTCTTGAGAATTCCAGGTGTGGCTTCGTCATATAATCACCTTAAAAAAGATCGTTAAATCGAAATACGATGGGAATTATCAGTGTGTTACGTCTGTTTGTCTGTGTATTTATTATCGATTGCAATAACACCGTTCAAACAACGCCTTCCTTCAAACGATAAACATGTTCATTTGGCTCACACTTTGACAGTTCTCTCTGCTCGATTGACTCACAATGGCCGCCTCCGCACATCTCTATATGTAGGATTACTAGTGATTATGCACTGAAAGACGGCTTGCGGTTGAAATTACTATTCTGAGGGTCAATTTAAATACACAACGCCACTAAATTTGTGCAGACTGAGTTTCGTTTCAATTCAACAGAATAATGTTTTCAATTTTACCATGGACCCTATTTACAATTAAAAAAAGCTTCTGTTGGCAACTGGATTCGAACCAAGAACCTTGAAATCATCAGGCTCGCATGCTACCACTCGGCTATCGAACCGGTTGATATGGGCGGAAACAAAACGCACACAAGAAGCGTTTGTTGGTCGATCATCACTTTTTGCCATGGTAAATTTGAAAACATTTTCATGTTGGTCATTACCGCAAGCCTTCGTTCAGTGTGGTAGCAAAAAGATGCTAGATTTTCCTATTAAATACTCACAAATTTTACTAGATATCACTTTACTAACTATTGAAAATCACGGATTGAGTGGAAAGCGTAATTCCATTATATGTCGCACAAAACAAAAACAAGAATTACGCCTTCCAGTCCTGGTGTTTTGCTTACGAAAGTAAAAGGCGAAACCGAAATCAAAACGTAAACACGGCGAAAGCAAACAGCCGAGCAAACGGCGAAATCCTGTCAAAATCAAAAACAAGGCGATTCTGAGATTGATGTCGGTTCAAGACGCATAGTATTAGGCGTATTTAGTATTATTGGGCTTTGGTTCGGGCGTAACAAAATTAATGCAATTTTTAGTGTGTGGCGACGGACCCCTCGTTGCGGCGGCGTGTGCTGAATCAGCGTAATTCGTATGACGCAACGTCAGATGACGTTGCACGTCATAGTCTTCGACCTGACAGAACCGGGACAAAAACATCGAGTAGAAGTGAATTGGATGAAATCAAGAGCTAAATTGAACTTAATATTATAAAACTCTATCGTGTTCTAAATACGCATTTGCGCCTAAATTGGTGATATATTTTGAAAATAATACTTTGCTTATCCTATCATTAAAAGTAAGTTTAGTTGCCTAAATCATAGCGTACAATATTAGACTAATGATATCTTAACCTAAATCTAGCCTAAACAAACGACGTGAATTCTGCCGACTCATCAATTGTAGCACCAGCGGCGTCATGGTCGCAATTTTTTCCGCAGTCAAGTTCGCAGATTGTGAACAATCCTCGGTACTCACTTTACGTAATTTATGTTTAGTCCCTTACTGTCAGAGCTGTCAGATCAGTGTAACACGCTAAATAAAATTTACACAAAAGGCAATTTACACGGAAAAAAATACACGGTTATGAATATTTATTGGGTACCGGACTGGTCACCGAAAATTTGATCGTTTTCTTTGGTACATCGAGGTCTTGAAATTAGTCTATGGTAGCACTATCGGTTTACCAATATTGTAAGTTGTGATCTTGAAATTGAACTATCCTATCTAACTAAATAAAATGTTTCAGCTTAAAGCTAACAGCAACAGAAAAACTGCGTTTGCTCTTGAGACTTGGGAAACCCGTTACGTGTACCCGAACATAGTGCAAAAATTACTAAATTCGTACTGGTTTGGAAAATGTGTTAGAATTGTCATTTAAGCTTGTTCATATTGAATTACTTCGAATTATTTCTAAATAGGAATTGGCTTTTTTAACGGTGTTGAGATAATTCCATATTCTGAATCTGCATGCGAAACTGAGCCGAAATCCAAATTTTCATAAATTTTGGTGCCCGGGAACCTATTTAAAAATCAATTTGAAGTTTGTATGGGAGCGATTTGTCGAATCACCCTCGTCGCATTTTGTACTGGGTGGAGCCAGCGGCGTCATGGTCGCAATTTTTTCCGCAGTCAAGTTCGCAGATTGTGAACAATCCTCGGTACTCACTTTACGTAATTTATGTTTAGTCCCTTACTGTCAGAGCTGTCAGATCAGTGTAACACGCTAAATAAAATTTACACAAAAGGCAATTTACACGGAAAAAAATACACGGTTATGAATATTTATTGGGTACCGGACTGGTCACCGAAAATTTGATCGTTTTCTTTGGTACATCGAGGTCTTGAAATTAGTCTATGGTGGAGCTGTCAAACAGTTACCCAGCTGTCAAAAGGTGATTTCAAAAAATCTCTTTGAAATTGATTTTAGGTACCAAAAAAAAGTTCTAAAAATCTGAAAAAAATTATAGTGGCTCAGAAAAAGGTGCTCTTTCGTATAAAATAAAAAAATCAATATATTTTTCTTAATTTAGAAACCCAATGGGGCACGTTCGGTGTAGTACTAGATTTGTAGTAATGAGCTGAATTTTAGTATGGTGAGAAGGTAAATTCTCCATTTCTGCAATGAAATAGTGCAAAAAGCGTGGGTATTATGATTCCTTGCCTAATTTAATGCTGTTTGAGCAAAACTTTTGTTAACAATGTTGTTTATGTTGCAAGAAATGGAGAAAACAACAACACTGTTGTCCAAAGTTTTGCTCAAACAGCATCAAATTAGGTAAGGAATCATAATACCCACGTTTTTTGCACCATTTCATTGCAGAAACGGAGAATTGACCTTCTCACCATACTAAAATTCAGCTCATTACTACAAATCTAGTACTTCACCGATCTGTCCTATTGAAATTGTATTAGCAAAATTCGATTGTTGTTTTCACAATGTTGTTGCTTTGTCAGTTACGCCCCATTCGCGAATTACTCCGGATTTGCTCTTATGGAAATCTATAGAAATCTGGAGCAACATTAGAAAAGGGCATACAAGCATTGGTAAACAATGACTTCACACGTCGCTCCTGAGCCCCCTTCAGCTTATAGACGAGTGCACCGATGAACTGAATTCATCGCGGTCCGAGAATTTTGACACTACAGCGGGGTTACTTCCAATCAGAAGTTAAAGATTTCTAATCAGAATTGAACAATTCTGATTGGGAACCGATGAACTGAAGGTGAATATATAACGAAGCCACACCTCGAATTTTCAAGAGCACAAATCTGAAGAACCGAGAGTCGGTTAGCGCTGAAAAATTGATCGATTGGTTACCACCAGCGGGCAACCAATCGATCAACTTTTCAGCGCAATCCGACTTTCGGTTCTTCAGATTTGTGCTCTTGAAAATTCGAGGTGTGGCTTCGTCATATCTTCACCTTCAGTTCATCGGTGCACTCGTCTATGGACTTATCCACCGATGAACCAAATTCATCGCAGTCCGAGAATTTTGACACTAGAGCGGGGTCTATTCCAATCAGAATTAGACGATTCTGATTGGAACAGACCCCGCTCTAGTGTCAAAATTCTCGGACCGCGATGAATTTGGTTCATCGGTGGATAAGTCCATTCACAAAAACTAAGACCATTAACAGATAGAGCAAACATCGATCTTTCGGATAACGGTGTTCATTTGCGTGGAACACGATTTCATTCTAGATTGACTTTAAATAAGGGCGAAAGTAACATGAGCGAATTCTATTCATCGGCTCTCTCTTCTTCAAATTAAAGTGACAAGATGCAAGTATTGTTGCACTTTTTGGTCATAAATCGCTAGATTGCGATGCAATCTAGCGTCTAAGTGTAAAAAAGTTCGATTGAATTTGCATCTTGTAACTTTAATTTGCACAAGAGAGAGTTGCTGAAGAGAACTCTCGCATGCACGGGGACGGCAACCTATTTTTTCACTATGGAGTTTGACAGGTTGGATTGTGCCTCCTTACGTGGAGTATAAATTTATGCTCCAGCCAAAATATTCACCAACACAGTCGTGAAATTTGAATGTTTGCCTGTTTACGAGGGATATTGGTGCAAAACGCTTGCATCACATTAGATCTCATAAAAGTGTTGATCATGAAAATGCGGCATTATTTGATAATTCTGGAGCAACATTTGAAAAGGGCATACAAGCATTAATAAACAATGACTTCACACGTCGCTCCTGCGCCCTCCTCAGCTTATTCACAAAAACTAAGACCGTTATCAGATAGAGCAAACATCGATCTTTCGGATAACGGTGTTCATATGCGTGGGCGGGCTGCTGTTATGCCCTACGGAGCGTTTTTGAAAAAAGACACAAGACCTCTTGGGCCCTTTTCAAATGTTGCTCCAGAATTTTCAATTTGAGAGTGTCAATGTTTAGGTAAAGTTCCTACAGAAAGTGGAAATTGTTTGTGAAAAGACACACAACACCTGTTTTCGCAAACTTTGTTCGCCAAAGTGCGTTTTTCCTTATTTTCTCCCGCTGCTGTATTGAGTGAATGTTGGTATAAGTGAGCTCTAGCTGCGCATGATAAGCGGCAACAAAATCAGATTATCGTAGCAGCCCCGTGCTCGCATGTTACTTTCGCCCTTATTTAAACTCAATCTAGATTTAATGAATCGCAAACCTGTAAAACAGACATCCCTATTTGCAACTGACATTTTTTCAAGTTTTGACCAGGGTTGCCACATATACAGATTTTTATGTAATCATACAGATTTTCTTGCAGCTTTTCATACAGAATTCTGTATCTAGCGTAACATTTGAAAAGGGCCTATCTGCAAAATGTAAACAAACCCGATTTTTCACTATTCCTATCAATATCTACCTGAGCTATCCCATAACACCTTAATCAATGAGAAAAGAGCTATTTTACACGTATTTTAAATAAATTTTAAAAGGGCCTATCTGAAATTGAATAATCTTTTAGGGCCTAACTGCATTCAAAAGGGCCTAACTGAAAATTACCTTTCAAATCAGATAGGCCCTTTTGTAAATTTTGATTATTTTTCATATTTTCCAATAATTTTTAGTAGTTCTTTAACTTTCCTTGAATTATAGATGAAAATAAATCCAAAATATTTCAAATTAGCTAAAATTAAGAAAAAATAAAAGGGCCTAACTGAAATTTTTCCTTCAAATCAGATAGGTCCTTTTGTAAATTTGGGTTATTTTTCATGTTTTCCAATAATTTTCAGTAGCTATTCAACTTTCCTTGAATTATCGATAATAATAATCCAGAATAATTAAAATTAGCTAAAAATAAGAAAAAAATAAAAGGGCCTAACTGAAATTGCCGACTATAAAAGGGCCTAACTGAAAGGGCCTAACTGATTTTAAGATTGTAAAAGGGCCTATCTGCCGTTCATGTTCAAAATACTTTATTTATGCAATTTTTGCTATAGTATGATGCAAATAATGCACAGAACCATAAAGTAGATTCCCATATGTGTCAATAGATGGAATAAAACACCTAAAAAAGTCTTTCGTTTTTAAATAGGATTAACTAATCTGGGAGGTAATCTTCTCATGCGATTTTCTCAATGTTTACGTTTTGCAGATAGGCCCTTTTCAAATGTTACGCTAGGTATGTACAGATGTACAGATTTTTGGAAATGATACAGATTATACAGATTTTTCAGAAACTTACAGAATTTCAAACAGATTTTTCGCTTAATATTACAGATTTCATACAGATTTTTGACAAAAAATGGTGATACAGATTATAAAGATTTTTGAAAGGCAAAATACAGATTTAAATGTGGCAACACTGGTTTTGACGTCCGAATACACAACTACTCACGCATGCATTTACAGCGTTCACCATCATCCATCATTCATTGTTCCACTGATTTTCTCATCAGCATCACTCGCATCCAGAACACGAAATTTGTATAAAAAAAGTATTTTGGGAGTTTTTCGTGTCTTTAATCCTTCATTCTCATAGATAAACATACGCAATAGGTAAGTAGATAACGTACAGTTTGGTTTTTATGTGAATGATTCCGAGGAAAATACGAATATTAAGTCATACCTAATGTACCACGAATTTGACATGTTTTCTCCCTCCCTTTACGCACGCTATTATAGCGAAAAATGGCCCGTGGACACCAGAAGATCCAGTCGCAGCAGAAGGCTCAGGAAAAGGCAGCCAAAATGAAGAAACAGCAGGGACACGGATTGAGCGACCAAATGAAAGCCGCCCAGAAGGCGCTCGTGTTCTCCTGTGCGGTGTGTAAATCGCAGATGCCCGACCCCAAGACCTACAAGCAGCACTTCGAAAACAAACATCCCAAGTCGGAACTGCCAGCTGAGTTGAAGGAAATTTAACCGGGACCGGACCGGAGAATGCTGGTGGTTGGTGGGAGGAGGAAGTCGATGTCGGTCGGTCGATACGACACAGCTGCAGCAGCGGATGGTGGCGGAGAGAGATACCGAGACAAACAAACACACACACAACAAAGGAACAGATGCTGAGCCGAGATAAATAATTCCACAAGATTTTTTTTTCGCGTAATTTTACTTTATTGTAATGTTTGCAATAATTTGTATGTACATGTGTAGATTAGATCCAACCGAAGAAGCTTAGCAAGATTTAGAATTACTGAGAATGGTCGTAGATGGAGTTAGGTGCATTTGTCAGGGGTCGAGTCGCATTTGAAATCTGGCATGACAGTTTTCGGTTGGATGCGTTGAAGAAATTGCTGAACAAAGAGTATTCAATAAATTTTTAAATTGCAAACAAATTTAAGAACTATTTTTTTTTAATTTCAGAGATTCAATAAACAGATTAACATAGTTTCCCAAACTGTGGGTCGCGACCCCCAGGGGGGTCGCCAGCCTTCACCCAGGGGGTCGCGAAGGACAGTTGAATATTTTACTGTAACATACAACAAATGAGGGAATAATTATTATGGTGGGTCGCGAAAAGTACGTTTGCTGGCAAAAGGGGGTCGCGCACCCGAAAAGTTTGGGAACCTATGGATTAAACAACTGCGAAAACCATCATTATCTGATTATTTGAAATGTTTCACGAAATTGCGAATGAAATAATCATAGATTGCCTTGGCAATATCTACGTTTAATCATTTTCATTTTGCAGCATTTGGTGGGGCAATGAGAGCGCATGTCAGTCCAAAGCCGATGATAAGGAGGGGTAATGGCTGAATAGTCTTTGCTGATCACATAAACGCCATGGGATAGGAAAAGGATATTTTGGTGTAGGATTAGGGTGTTGGTACAGACTTGACGATATCAATGCTATTCAAATGCATCTTCCAAAACCAAAAAAACAATAATCGACCGAATGCCAAGCAAGCCAATTATAACAAACGGACACTCCTACCCTCTCCGACTCGTCAGTCACCCCGGAAAAAATGTCCCTTCAGTTCCGGAAAATATGTTATCCCCAATTAAGTCTTAATCGAATAGGACAGATCGGTGAAGTACTAGATTTGTAGTAATGAGCTGAATAGGAGGCAATCAGTGAAGTACTAGATTGAAAGTAGTGAGCTGGATTTTTGTATGGTGAGATGTTCAATTCTCCATTCCTGCAATGAAATGATTCAAACAGCGTGGGTATTATGATTTCTTGACTAATTTGATGCTGTTTGAGCAAAAGTTTGGGTAACTGTGTTGTTGAAGTTGCATGAAATAAATAATACAACAACAAAGTTACCCAAACTTTTGCTCAAACAGCATCAAATTAGCCAAGAAATCATATAACCCACGCTATTTGCACCAATTCATTGCAAAAATGGAGAATTGAACATCTCACCATACAAAAATCCAGCTCACTACTTTCAATCTAGTACTTAACTGATTGCCTCCTATTTTAGTATGGTGAGAAGGTCAATTCTCCATTCCTGCAATGAAATGATGCAAAAAGCGTGGGTATTATGATTCCTTGCCAAATTTGATGCTGTTTGAGCAAAATTTTGGGCAACAATGTTGTTGTTTTCTCCATTTCTTGCAACATAAACAACATAGTTATCCAAAGTTTTGCTCAAGCAGCATCAAATTAGGCAAGGAATCATAATACCCACGCTTTTTGCACCGTTTCATTGCAGAAACGAAGAATGACCTTCTCACCATACAAAAATTCAGCTCATTACTACAAATCTAGTACTACACCGAACGTGCCCCATTGTCCGCGTGGTCTTGTAGTACCCCTACTAGGTAAGTATCAGTCATTGCCATACACATTAAATGCTAGACATGACCCCATGGATAGAATTTGCATATGTACCTAAAAGCTTTGCTGATGTGACTTTCCTATTAGACAATTCTCTCATCTCATGTTTGTCTTCAAAACCTTGTGAAGCTTATAAAATTGAAGTTAATAAACAATACATTACAAGGTTCGGATTCCCATAGAATGAGATCATTCATTAGCACTACAACATCATAGAAGATAATATCACATTGATATTGATTGCAGTACAAATTCGAAAAATCTCCCTTTTCCCCCTATCCGCAATTCGGGGACGCGCCCTGTTGGAAGCCTCGAAGAATATTACAAACCTTCAATGGCATTCCCACACACTAACCCATATTGCCCATTCAGGGGTCTGACTGGGCCAATTACCCTCCCTCAGTTTGTAATATTCTCACCAACTTGGAATTATATTTTCCCGACACATATTGTGCATCCTAGCTTAATCACTCAGATCCTGCTGATCTGAGTCAACCGCCATAAGATTGCGCCCGTTTGATTTGTACACGGCGGCTGACAGCTCCACCCGGCGGCTGCAAAACAGTTTTAGCCAAGGTGCACACCGTGTACAAATTATACGTGCGCGGTCTGGCGCGATCTGAGGCTGCGCGTTTCGAACGCAGCTTGCTGAGAATCTAAGATAAGTCTAGTACGCACCTGGTAAGAAAAGCACTCCAGAAAAAATCCCTCTTATTACCAAAGGAATTTTGACATCTGATTAGTATGGGAAGAAATGTCACTTTTCCTTGAGGAATAATTGAGCGGAATATTTTTCCGCAAGGAAAAGTGACAGCTCCATTTGATTTGCCCGGCAGGCGTTACGAGCGTTACACAATTTTCATTTCTTTCCAGCTGCGGACCGCTCAAGAAATTTTAACAATGAAATCATTTCTTGACCGTTCCTTGGCCTATCTTTTTCCACAGTACTTATCAGGTGCGTACTACCCTATAAGCGCGACAATATTCTGCGTTGCGCGAAAATTTGTACGCGCAAGCGCCCATACATCTCCGCCTGTAAGAAAAATCATTTCGGTGTTTTCGGCGCAGTATTCCTTGGCCAATTCGCGCACTTATTGTAGAAGACACCATAACGATTAAACATACCAGCGGAGGTCTATTAGCGATTTTGCACCTTTTTCGCTCTCTATTTTCTTGCAACGGGTAATAAATGACTTCGACAAATGTTCGATATACTACACGGTAAAAAATCTGCACTGTGATATGAACTGATTGGCACTTGAATTCGCACTACTGTTTAATCAGTTTGTTATCAATTAAATATCATTCGAAAAAGAACATCCAATGCCTCTTCAATTTTAATGGAACTTCACATCAATTCGTTGTTGACAATGTTTTGATTTCAAAACTAAAATTTAAAAAAATGTGTTCAGCCGCAGCCAGGTTCGATACCAGGACCTTCAGAGTCACGATCAACTGTTTTACCACTACACTACTTCACATCTGTTGGAGAGGTGTGAACCGAAGCGAAGCACTTTCTACCACCTGTCATCTATATTTACTTTCATGCCCAAAACAGTCATTACCAAATCAATAGCTTTTCACTTTGGATTGTATTGCTTTTTACAGTAGTGCAAATCGAAGGGATTTTCAGTTTATTTCTCCGGTGGGTTTGTTTTGGTCCTCAAATCAACACTGACAGCATTGCGATCTCAAAGGAAAAGCATTTCTGATCATGTTGATTAGGACATTGAATAGTTAAAGGATTTTTCCCTTACATCGAGCGTGCAGAATTTTTACCGTGTATTTCTACAAAAATAAGAAGAAGACCGACGAATGTCATCAATATGTCAAATGATAGATTTGTTTTCATACTTTACAGGAAAAATATAAAATCAGTGCCAATCTCACTTTTAGTATTTATTATGGCGTGTGCCAATGATAGGAACCCTGTTCCAGTTATGGACACATTTTCTTATTTCGGTTCCACTTCGCACTATTTACATGCATTCCTTATGGGATTAGCCATAACTGGTACACTATGGCGAAATAGGGTTTAAGGAAGCCGAAATTTTAAGGAAAATGATTTATGTCTATCATAATTTGGGCAAATTGTGAAGTTTGAATGAGTGCAACCATCTTTTGATCGCAAAATTTTCCTTATTGATTTGCATCGTTAAAGGTTGAAAATCAACTATGGCGAATTTGAGGTACTATAGCCATAACTGGTACACTCAGCCTATAACCACAGACAAACAGACGTAACACTCTGATAATTCCCATCGTACACCGATTTAACGATCTTTTTCAAAATTTGATAGTTGGCCAACTGCCCAACCGTGGCTCTCGCATAGTTTTTGTTCGAGTTTGACGTTTGCTCACTACCGCCACCTAGTTGGTGGTCGGCCAAACATAGTCCTTTTAGCATTGGGCGAATATGTTTCCGTGACTATGATTTGAATCGAAAAATGTTCGAAGAGTTACGTCTGTTTGTCTGTGCTATAACTATATCAGATGACTTAAAGATCTGATTTTTACAGAACTGTTTGCCATTGCTTATACATTCAGCTATTTCAATTATTACTGCAAAGCACGTCGGCCACATGCCCAAAATCAAAGCTTCCTGGAAGATATAATCCAAGCCCAGGATTTTGGCAATATCTATAGTAATTATAAAGATATTTCTCGATCGGCTCCATATTCAATTTGCTGACTGTGTGAAGAGGAAGAGCGAAAATAAAAATTTTTGTTTTTGAATATTGAGTGCAGTTTTAAATGACTGTGAACATTTTGCATCATGCTTCAGAGCGATCACTATTTTGAATGCTGCCTACAAAGTGCTATCCCGCAGATCATCTTCCGTCGTCTGTCTCCTAAAACGAATATGTTCGTAGGAAGTTATCAAGCCGGCTTCATCGACGGCCGGTCGACAACGGACCAGATCTTTACCGTACGGCAAATCCTCCAGAAATGCCGTGAATACCAGGAACCAACGCATCACCTGTTCATCGACTTCAAAGCGGCATACGACAGTATCGACCGCGCAGAGCTATGGAGAATCATGGGACGAAAACGGCTTTCCTGGGAAGCTGAAAAGACTGATTAAAGCAACGATGGACGGTGTGCAAAACTGCGTAAGCCGTAAGGATTTCGGGTGAACTATTCAGTTCATTCGAATCTCGTTGGGGACTGCGACAAGGTGATAGAATCCCATGCCTACTATTCCACACATCGCTCTGGAAGGTGTGATGCGACGAGCCCGCCGGGGAAAGGTTTTCACAAAATCAGGTCAATTTGTGTGCTTTGTGGACGACATGGACATTATCGCCAGAACATTTGGAACGATGGCAGAGCTGCACACCAGCCTGAAACGCGAAGCAGCAACCCAACTAACATTTTCAGCGCTATAAGCTTCAGTCATTTGCTTTCTGTTGTGTAACCATCGAGTAAAAGCAATCAACGCTGAATAGAAGGAAAGCTAGTCAAATATAAATCATAAGCTAATACACGACTGCAAAACAAGCACCACACAGCTACCAAACTCGGTTTTCAGAAATCCATTGCTTGTCACTGGGGTTGCCTTTACTCCACCCTATTCCCACTCCGGGAGATTTCCCGGAAGATGTGAAAACTTGAACACATCGAATAGGAGTCCCCACTAACAAAACAGCTGCTACTATACAGTACAATTCATTATACTGACAAATCCTCAAACTAGCAGCGCTTTAAAGGCCGTTATGCGATTTCATTACGGCTAGAAGCTGTAATAAAGAAACTGTTGGTTTACCAACACGGCTTGTCGGATATAAACATTATTGTCACAACAAACTTTAAGCGGGATATATAGCTACTATACAAATTCTTTACAGCTATCCATGTATGTGCTGTGAAATTATTTGGGTTGCTTTTATTGCACTTTAATTCAATGCCGGAAGATTTGCCGGAAGATGTGCAAATCGAGTAAGAATCCCAGCCACTACAACAGCTGCTTTTATACAGTACGTTTTGTAATGTTGCCAAAACACAAAACAGCAGCGCTTCGTAGCCGTTTAAAGAACACTCTTTCAGCTAGAAGCTGTGAAGAAGAATCTGTTGGCGCAACCACACAGCTTGTTGAATGTAAACATTATTGCCACAGACAAACAGACGTAACACTCTGATAATTCCCATCGTACACCGATTTAACGATCTTTTTCAAAATTTGATAGTTGGCCAACTGCCCAACCGTGGCGCTCGCATAGTTTTTGTTCGAGTTTGACGTTTGCTCACTACCGCCACCTAGTTGGTGGTCGGCCAAACATAGTCCTTTTAGCATTGGGCGAATATGTTTCCGTGACTATGATTTGAATCGAAAAATGTTCGAAGAGTTACGTCTGTTTGTCTGTGTTATTGCGTTTGACGTTTCACAAGCTTTTACAGCAAGATGAAGTTGGGTAAGGTTTCTTGTGGCACAATTATAAAGCCTTGTCTGGAGTAAAACAAAACGGGCTATTTTCTATGTTATTTATATATAGCAGTGTGGCAGCGAGGACATCATCGGGACCAGTGGATACGGAGATCGGGAGTTCGATTCCAAGTAGCGGCAAGTACTTTAATTATTCAATTTTAAAAGTGATAATTCCAGTTCCACATGTATTGTATCACGGTATCCATAACCTAATTATATTTAATCGTTTAATTTGGGGATGCCGTAAAACTATTATTTAACAACTGCGAAAAGGCTGAAAAAGCGCCTTCTCAAGATGTTATTCAGTTAGTGGTTACATAGGAGCCGAGAAAAGAGCTATGACTAGGTGGCATAGAAGCTGATCGCACAGCATGTACAAGCTGATTAAGTTCGCCAGATTCATTGGTATAGGGGTTGCATAGAAGCTTCCGTCCATATGTACAACACAGTAACTCAGCATCAAGCCGTATTAAGGACGCTTTGTTGACGTTTACATTCACAATAAATGTTAGTTGGGAAAGGTCGGACTGGTGGTGAATGCCTCAAAAACAAAAGGTAGGCGGAACCGAACACGAACGGATCCATCTAGGTAGTAATGTTACGATAGACGAAGATACTTTAGAGGAGATGGAGGAATTTGTCTACCTCGGATCCTTACTGGCGGCCGACAACAACGTGAGCCGTGAAATTTGAAGGCGCTTCATCAGCGGAAGTCGGGCCTACTACGGGCTCCAGAAAAAACTGCGATCTAAAAAGATTCACCCACGCACCAAATGTACCATGTACAAAACGCTAATAAGACCGGTGGTCCTCTACTGGACCATACTCGAGGAGGCACGTGCTAAGGACGATCTTCAGCGGTGTGCAGGAGAACGGTGTATGGCGGAGAAGGATGAACCACGAGCTCGCTGCACTTTACGGCGAACCCAGCATCCAGAAGGTGGTCAAAGCCGGAAGGATACAATGGGCAGGGCATAATTTCCAAAGGTTCTATTACTTAGATTCTATCAAATTCAAGAATGACTTGGTCATTTATAAAAATGCATAGTGTAGCTAAAAAACTAAATTATATGGTGTTATGATTTAGATTTTAATATCCTATAAACAAATCTAAATTTTCGGAGAAAATTACCTGTAAGAGTAAGGCAAATTTGAAAATCTCTTCATATATTTTGAAACTTCGAAGTATTTTAGACAATTGAGATGCAACTTTGACGAGAACTTTAACGAAAATTTTGAAAGAAACACCAACATTTTCATGACCTACGCTCCATTTTAAAACTCCGCAATTCTTTCCTGATGAAAACACTAGATAATCAGCAAGAAAGTTTTCACTCACCTGGCCTGGCTATCTATAACTCAGTTCAGAAGCTTGTTACATACTACAACCTGATGTTCGGCAAACTTTTTCCTACAATTGCCACCAAGGATACCATGTTCTAACTCTCATATTTCCACCGTGAGAACGCTATCTACTCATACTAAATGATCAAAAATTCAATCCTTTAGTAGCAGTACCTGTAGGATCGTAGCAATCCATGATGTACGGTTAGATATTGTTCTGGAATAAACTGTCATTGTTATTAAAACCACCGAACGAAGGAGTTTACAAATGGCGACGAAGGTTAAATTTAAAAACTGCGAAGTCCCTAAAATAGTAGAATGTGAAAAATAGGAAAAACTTTTTGTATCGGGAAGTCTGAAACTGAAGAAAAAACTCAACGGAAATTGGAATTCATGAAGAGGAAACTCGACCGTGATTAAAGCAAGGAAAGCAGCTAGGGGAGAAGAGTTTCCAGATGTGCTGGTTGACCAACCAAGGGAGCTGGACCGTCTTGGGTTGGCTGCTCATTACCTGGATAAATACATTACCTGGTTCGGCACTGATTGAGGAATCCTGAAAGACCGACAATTTGACACAAACGAAACTCTGCTGCCACAATACAGAGATCGAACTCGAGTTGACGAGCTCCTGTCAGAGGGCAACCACCGTGAGGTTGAGACTACGTTCGCGAAACTCAAAAGCACCACGTTAAGATAAGTATCTTAGATTTCGTGAATATTTACGAAGGCAAATCATTGAAAACGCAACAGATTTCTTCATATACCACCACCGATTCATCGGACCGATTCAATGATCCGATGTTAGTTTAGCATACACGTTTACACAGCGCATGATACTAATATGTAGACTTAACCGTTTGGAGCCGGAGGGGTCATATATGACCCCGGCGATGAAACCGAGCATAACAAACGTGTTCGACACCAGCGAGGTTGCGTCGACAGCGGCGAAAAAAATCGGCTCCAAAAGGTTAAACCAACTCGTGTAAATACCATTTCCAATCAATATTTAAAAAAAATAAAACAAGATTCTGTAGTATCTTAAAGAATAATGCACTGAAACATATTATATTATTCTAAATACAGAAACATAATTAGTTTCTGAAATTTTTTTTTTTTTTTTTTTATTATTTTTTTTTTTTTTTTTTTTTTTTTTTTGAAGAGTGACCAGGTGGAGCTGCAGGACAGCTGATAGCAAAGCCTGGACCCTTTCCCAACTTTCCCCCTACTAGGACCAATACTCACGATGGACTAGACGATGTCGTCAACTTGAGCAAAGTGTGTAGTAATTAGCATTGGGTCGTAGTAGTTTTTAAAAATACTGTTTTTAACTTTTCCCATCGCACTAGAGTTTTGATCGAATGGAAGCTCCAAAGATGATTTGATAATTGAACAATATTTTAATAATCGAAAATCTCCGAGGTCACTGGACAACATTCAGAGATAAAAAAGGGTGTATATGTCTATGTTAACGCCTTCAGAGTACTATTCTTAAGAAATATACAAAGAGCAAAAAGAAAAAAAAATGTGTCGTAGCTAATTTTTAAAGATTTGATAGTTCAGAAAATTATTCGAAGACAGCTACCAGAGCTAGCGTTTCTAGCCGATATGGGCAACTATCGGCTATCCATGATGTACGGTTAGATATTGTTCTGGAATAAACTGTCATTGTTATTAAAACCACCGAACGAAGGAGTTTACAAATGGCGACGAAGGTTAAATTTAAAAACTGCGAAGTCCCTAAAATAGTAGAATGTGAAAAATAGGAAAAACTTTTTGTATCGGGAAGTCTGAAACTGAAGAAAAAACTCAACGGAAATTGGAATTCATGAAGAGGAAACTCGACCGTGATTAAAGCAAGGAAAGCAGCTAGGGGAGAAGAGTTTCCAGATGTGCTGGTTGACCAACCAAGGGAGCTGGACCGTCTTGGGTTGGCTGCTCATTACCTGGATAAATACATTACCTGGTTCGGCACTGATTGAGGAATCCTGAAAGACCGACAATTTGACACAAACGAAACTCTGCTGCCACAATACAGAGATCGAACTCGAGTTGACGAGCTCCTGTCAGAGGGCAACCACCGTGAGGTTGAGACTACGTTCGCGAAACTCAAAAGCACCACGTTAAGATAAGTATCTTAGATTTCGTGAATATTTACGAAGGCAAATCATTGAAAACGCAACAGATTTCTTCATATACCACCACCGATTCATCGGACCGATTCAATGATCCGATGTTAGTTTAGCATACACGTTTACACAGCGCATGATACTAATATGTAGACTTAAACCAACTCGTGTAAATACCATTTCCAATCAATATTTAAAAAAAATAAAACAAGATTCTGTAGTATCTTAAAGAATAATGCACTGAAACATATTATATTATTCTAAATACAGAAACATAATTAGTTTCTGAAATTTTTTTTTTTTTTTTTTTTTTTTTTTTTTTTTTTTTTTTTTTTTTTTTGAAGAGTGACCAGGTGGAGCTGCAGGACAGCTGATAGCAAAGCCTGGACCCTTTCCCAACTTTCCCCCTACTAGGACCAATACTCACGATGGACTAGACGATGTCGTCAACTTGAGCAAAGTGTGTAGTAATTAGCATTGGGTCGTAGTAGTTTTTAAAAATACTGTTTTTAACTTTTCCCATCGCACTAGAGTTTTGATCGAATGGAAGCTCCAAAGATGATTTGATAATTGAACAATATTTTAATAATCGAAAATCTCCGAGGTCACTGGACAACATTCAGAGATAAAAAAGGGTGTATATGTCTATGTTAACGCCTTCAGAGTACTATTCTTAAGAAATATACAAAGAGCAAAAAGAAAAAAAAATGTGTCGTAGCTAATTTTTAAAGATTTGATATTTCTGAAAATTATTCGAAGACAGCTACCAGAGCTAGCGTTTTTAGCCGATACGGGCAACTATCGGCTATCCATGATGTACGGTTAGATATTGTTCTGGAATAAACTGTCATTGTTATTAAAACCACCGAACGAAGGAGTTTACAAATGGCGACGAAGGTTAAATTTAAAAACTGCGAAGTCCCTAAAATAGTAGAATGTGAAAAATAGGAAAAACTTTTTGTATCGGGAAGTCTGAAACTGAAGAAAAAACTCAACGGAAATTGGAATTCATGAAGAGGAAACTCGACCGTGATTAAAGCAAGGAAAGCAGCTAGGGGAGAAGAGTTTCCAGATGTGCTGGTTGACCAACCAAGGGAGCTGGACCGTCTTGGGTTGGCTGCTCATTACCTGCATAAATACATTACCTGGTTCGGCACTGATTGAGGAATCCTGAAAGACCGACAATTTGACACAAACGAAACTCTGCTGCCACAATACAGAGATCGAACTCGAGTTGACGAGCTCCTGTCAGAGGGCAACCACCGTGAGGTTGAGACTACGTTCGCGAAACTCAAAAGCACCACGTTAAGATAAGTATCTTAGATTTCGTGAATATTTACGAAGGCAAATCATTGAAAACGCAACAGATTTCTTCATATACCACCACCGATTCATCGGACCGATTCAATGATCCGATGTTAGTTTAGCATACACGTTTACACAGCGCATGATACTAATATGTAGACTTAACCCTTTGGAGCCGGAGGGGTCATATATGACCTCGGCGATGAAACCGAGCATAACAAACGTGTTCGACACCAGCGAGGTTGCGTCGACAGCGGCGAAAAAAATCGGCTCCAAAAGGTTAAACCAACTCGTGTAAATACCATTTCCAATCAATATTTAAAAAAAATAAAACAAGATTCTGTAGTATCTTAAAGAATAATGCACTGAAACATATTATATTATTCTAAATACAGAAACATAATTAGTTTCTGAAATTTTTTTTTTTTTTTTTTTTTTTTTTTTTTTTTTTTTTTTTTTTTTTTTTTTTTTTTGAAGAGTGACCAGGTGGAGCTGCAGGACAGCTGATAGCAAAGCCTGGACCCTTTCCCAACTTTCCCCCTACTAGGACCAATACTCACGATGGACTAGACGATGTCGTCAACTTGAGCAAAGTGTGTAGTAATTAGCATTGGGTCGTAGTAGTTTTTAAAAATACTGTTTTTAACTTTTCCCATCGCACTAGAGTTTTGATCGAATGGAAGCTCCAAAGATGATTTGATAATTGAACAATATTTTAATAATCGAAAATCTCCGAGGTCACTGGACAACATTCAGAGATAAAAAAGGGTGTATATGTCTATGTTAACGCCTTCAGAGTACTATTCTTAAGAAATATACAAAGAGCAAAAAGAAAAAAAAATGTGTCGTAGCTAATTTTTAAAGATTTGATATTTCTGAAAATTATTCGAAGACAGCTACCAGAGCTAGCGTTTTTAGCCGATATGGGCAACTAGTTTTTCGGACAGCTTCCCCAAACAATAATCAGATAATATCCTCAGTTATTTTATAATACATTCTGAAAATTATTTCAAGCTGATTACCAATAGTGTCAATAACCGATGTTAGTCATTGACAGCACCAGCATCATCCCCAAATAACTTTCATATTAGTGTTAGATAACACTTTTTGAGCTTCCATTCGATGTTGTAAAAAATTTGTCAAACCTTATTTGTCAAAATATAGTCAATAATGTATCAAATTTTGTTTCTAATTTCGCTAGTCGTCTTCTGCATATCTGTGATCATCTCAGTCCAAAGTAATATTATATCCATTGTAACCCTTTACAATGTCAACCGTCCTAAGTCCTAACTAAATTCCTGCTTTTTTTGATCAGTGAAATAATACCGTCTAAGATATAAAAACAAAAAAAAGTTCAGTCAACTGATTTTTGACAAAAATAAAAATGATAATGATTATTTGTCAACTTTTATAAATTCACAAAACCCATAAAAATAAGAAATACAAATATAAACTCCTATAATCAACAGTTTTATCTTTACCTAATCAGTCCATAATTTTCTAATTGTGATGAATCTAATCTGTAAGGCTGTAAGTCAACTTATCCTAGCGTCCCCTGTCCTGTGTACTAACGAATTCAAGTAACGAATGATGAGTGTAACGCAGAGACCTCCTCTACCCACTCTTGCGTTACGTTAAATTTAACAATTATTGTTAAATTTGAGAAAATTCAAAGAATGCAAAGATTAGGTCTATGCAAGCTGAACCATAATTTGTTTTTGACTTGTGATAAATGCACGACGGATACTCCTTTGGTTCCCATTAGCACTTACGGCGATTCCTTCACTTGCGCTCAACTCGTAAACTAGATATATCTAGCTCAAAGCCCAAGCGGTGGTGAATGAACTGGCGCTAAAGTGCTAATGGGTTAAGCCCTCCCATCGCGTCAAGATCGAATATCCAGGGAGAGGGTGAAACATAATTAGTTTCTGAAATTTTAGACTCAAACTACAGAGATTTGTAATAGGACTTTATAAATTTTGGAAACTTATTTGAAACATTAAAACTGCTATTTGCTAGATTTCGCTAAAACCGAAACACTATAAGTGATGTTCTTATCTCACGAATAGGATTAAGAACTGTTTAGCAGATTTCCATGTCCGGGAAAGAGGGAAATTTTGCTGAAAAAGAAAATATTTCACACGCGGACATTACAATAAAAGAAACGCCCATTCATTTCCAAAGACTATTTACATTATACATAATGTTACAATTAATTACAACATATTGAAAATTACATCGCGGAGAGCATGCGGGATACTGCATCTCGTTGCTGTTGCGGTCGTTGACGTTCTGCTGTAATTTGTGATCAACGTCATCACTTACATGGGCGGCAGTGCTGGTGCAACGTCTGTCGTCTATCCGTCGTCATGATAGAAACGATCTGAACCGATTAAGCTTCCAAAAGGGGGAATAGGTCTGCATATTGAATGTTTGTTCACAAAACAGATAATTTCACTGTTGCATTACTTGTGGAAAAAAAATGATCGGAAAAGCACGAAAATCAAGAAATACTGAAATAACAGTTTTTTACGGAAACAGCATACATAGAGAATATACTGTGTAGTACAATGATTCACTATGCGATAGAACAGGTGCGACTAAATATCATATTTCTGTTCGTAAATCTAGCTAGTAGAAAAAAAAATGTTAAAATGTAAAGTACTCCACGGTAGACGCACGGTAAATGGTTTATAAATATAAATGGTTTAATTGTGTATGACAATTGTAGGCGAACATCAGTTGAAGTATTTGAAACTGTTATATTTATGAATGCATACGAGTTAATTTTCGGTTAATGTTAACACTAAAAAAATATAAAGTTATGTGGTTCAATTTATGACATCAAATTGTTGAAGAGAATCTATTTAGCAATCTGATAACTAAGTATCAATTATTTGGAATCACTGTATAATTTTAGTCAAATGGACTTTATTGCAGAAAGTTAAAATTAAAGCTTCATAGTTCGTCGGGTCTCGAGTTAGCCTAGTGGTTGAGGCTATGGATCGGCAATCCGGATACGGCGGGTTCGATTCCCGTTCCAGTCGGTAATCATCGGTATCATTGTACTTGCTTCACAATATACAAATTCAAACAATGGCAGGCAAAGAAAGCCCTTCAATTAATAACTGTGGAAGTGCTCAAAGAACACCAAGTTGAAGCGAGGCAGACGTAGAGCCGTAAAGAAGAAGAATAAGTTCGTTAAGAATACTGATGATAGTATTTTACATATTACAACAAATAGGGAAAATATCATGTTGTTTTCAAGAATATGTCAATTCAAATATACAATTAAATGCAAATGAAAAGCAATTTTAAACGTGGGAAAAATCGATACTTAATGAAGCGGCACGATGTCGTAGAACTACGAACTGGATTATGATGGGAAATTGTTTGTTACGGCATGCTATTTGAAGTGAATGCACGAAATGTGATTGTAAGCTTTTGATGATGATACTTTTGACAACTGGTATATGTTTCGGTATATGTTTAATAGCACAATTAAAGTTTGTGTAACGCCAATAAGTTTTATGTCATTATATGGTAACTGTTGTTGTTTCGAAAAATCAAATGGAAGTTCGTTTCGTTTTGGAGAAAGCAATTATGTCAAATGTTATCCTAGTTTGTTGACTTGCAGAATATTTTCGTCTTGATTTTCGTATTCTTTATTTTTAGTTGCATCGTATTGCACTATGAATAGGTTTGAATCGTATCGACAAATTATGCTGAAATCCGTAGGCGATCCGCGGGATGAAAATATTATGATCTAAATCCAGGGCGTTCCATGATATTATTACAGATTTCGAAATTAGGCTGATTGTATGCCAAAGCACTTGTAGGCGATCCTAGGGTGCAGATTTAACCTGGAGGCGATCCTCAGGCTATAAAAGAAAACTTAGAGGCGATCCTCGGCTAGGAAAAAACTGGAGGCGATCCTCTAGTTGGAACAAAGGAACCTAGAGGCGATCCTCAGGTGGAGACCGAAAACCTGCTGGAGATCCTCAGATATGATAATGTACAGAAATACTCGGAGGCGATCCTCGGGTTCAGACAAAACCTGGAGGCGATCCTCAGGTTATAGCCAAGAGGCGATCCTCTGGTTATGTTTAAAAAAAATCCTGCTGGCGATCCTCAGGATGGTCATGTGCCAAAACACCTGGAGGCGATCCTCGGGTTCATATAAAATCTGGAGGCGATCCTCAGGTTATAGCCAAGAGGCGATCCTCTGGTTATGTTTAACAGAATCCTGCTGGCGATCCTCAGGATGGTAATGTGTCGAAACACCTGGAGGCGATCCTCGGGTGTGGATAAAACCTGGAGGCGATCCTCAGGTTATAGCCTAGAGGCGATCCTCTGGTTATGGTTAACAGAATCCTGTTGGCGATCCTCAGGATACCAAAGGCGATCCTTTGGAAAAACGGAACCCTGTTGTTGGGATGAAGTACACAATTCTGCAGAATTAGTGGAACCCAGACAAAAGGGATGAACTACGCAAAAGTACTCCGGAGGCGATCCTCGCGGGAGAAAACTCTGAGATCTGGAGGCGAACCTCTGGGCGATTCTCATATGTCAAGGTACAAAATACCATTGCAAAATCCAGAGGCGAACCTCTTAGGTTAGAGTTCGAACAGCTGATTGAAATACACTGTATTTACATTGGTAATAATGTCAATCAATAAAATGTTATATATATTTCAGAAGTGAATAAGAAAGAAGCATTAAGGTACTGAGAAAAAAAGAAAATAAGAACACAATAAAGAAACTTAAAACCGGAAGGAAGAGAAGGAGACCAACGTGTATCAGCAGCATTAAGAAAATCATAGACAATAAAGTTTATTTTGTATTTATGAACAGTGTATATCAAATTTCACATGTTAGCTATTTTTTCAGGCTGAATCCAAACCCTAACCATCATGACCATGGATATCTAAATGAAACGATTCGTTAGATAAAGTGTGGACTGACTACTAATTGAGGCGACCAGATTTATAAAATGTGGACCAAATCGTGGACGTACTATTTCATGAACTATCAAGAACATCAGAACTATAAAAGAAGG